>NW_010236327.1:9289-38912 GCF_000690775.1 Eurypyga helias
GTAAGTAGTTTGTTTTTCAAGGAGGAAAAAGGTATGTAAGGGGAATAAGGGCATTTGGCCTGCTCTTAATATGATAGAGGGAAGCCCCATGATAAATTCAAAATTTGAATTTGAACAACCTTGCCCTCAAATTTGGACCACTCTTCTTTCAAGCCTGTGCACCAAAGCTATTTTCACTGGACTGAGGATTTAAAAGATGCAAGCTCCATGTTGTACACTTTTAAACCATCAGTGTTGCTCATGGAAGACATGTCAGAATGCATATGCATAGAGACAGAGTAAACTAGTCCATAAAACCCCCACCATTTATTGGTTCTGCTGTTAGATCATCCTGCACTGTAAGAACACCTTGAATAATTTTCTGTATTTACAGATTTTCAACTTGAACATTCCATTCTACTTCAATTCTGAGACACTGTCAGCAAACAAATAGTAGTTTTGCACAAACATTTTTTAACTCCTGTCACTGGCATTCATAATCTCGGGTTTGAGGTATACTACCTAATGACATGCACAGAAAGTGGGTGCTTTTTCTTAGGCAGGAGACTTGGTTATAGAACTATTCATAATTTCAGTATCAGGACTATAAAAAACTGTTAGACGTGTCTGACTCTCTCCTGGGGAAGACAGCAACATACATAATGTGTTCATAGCCCTTGTGTTTGTAGCCCTGTGCCCCAGTAACATTCAGTATTGCCATTGTTAGAAAGACGCCACAGAGTTTGTACAAAGTTTGCAAGGCATCAGGATGAAGGTTTATGAGACTTTGTCAGAACCTGTCCTGACCTGCCTGGAGGCTTGGATTTACTTGTTTTAGCTGTAACAGCAACTTTTCTAGTGACTAGGCTATAGCTAATTTATTTTACTTTCGGTTAGCTCTGTGTAGCACTACCATAGTTTTATATACATAGTAGTAACAAGATTTTAGTCTCTGTAGAGCAAGTAATTATAACTCTAATATAATGATGCAGGTGAACACAGGGCTGGTATAATATATCAGTCCTTTCAAAGTGGGACAAAGGTTGGGTGTGGCAGAGCAGAGCACACAAAGGTAAGAGACAAGTCATAGTGTTGCAACCCAAGGCTATGAATAGCTCACAAAAGGCCAGCTTAGACCTGGAACTGATCAAAACTGGTTTTAGTGGTAATACAAAGAACAAGAGCAAGACGTAAAAACATCCTAGCAAACACAAAAATTGCCCCAAGCAGATCCTGTAAAAAGGAAGAGGAAATCATGACCATCAACATCTTATTCCTCCTAATGAATGATACTGATAATGTGCTGTAACTTCCCTCCAAAACACACCAGACGGTAACGCCCAAAAGGGCAGTAGAAGGATAAGCATAAAACCAGAAAAAGGGATAAATAAGAGAAAATGTGTGTATAACAATTGTAATTACATAGTACAAATTTTTGTATTACTTTGATATTCAGTACTATTTATATATTTATAATTAATTTTGTATATCATATATTATATATTTAATTTATTTCTCTTCCTATAATAATTTGATCTGGACTCATGACAATTCTTTGACTGTATGGTTGTCAATTATACTACTAATAAAGTTTTGGCTTTACATGTGCTTATTTTTTCAACCGTAACCTGATTTTGAATGTTACATGTTATACCTGAAAATACGTATTTTAATTGTGAATGTATCTGTGAAGGATTAGCCTACAGTGAATTACTCCTGACAAATAAGAGTTATATAGATTACCAATGCAAGAGGGAGGAGAAGACCATTGTCCATCAACACATTCTATTTCCTTTGATCCAACCAATTTTAATTGGACGTTGCATTCATATTGCAGTCTGTCCCCATGCCGATACTGTTCCACAGAGCCACCAGCAATACTTCCATTGGTAATCTCAGGTGGGGGGCCACAGCCTGAGACGTCCCCTGAAATCAAGAGATGAAATCTATGCTCTGAACCCAGTACTTTTAGCACAGTTATATGTTGAGTGCAACACAAAATAAAACAAATTAGTTGATTAAAATTAAGAAAAATCAGTAGAACAGGTTAAACAGGTCATTGGTTTATGCCTTTGAATATCTGGATTCATGCTGGACAGGAGATCACACATATGCATGACCCTGGCTCACTCTACTCTCTTACTTCCATACACTGTCAATTGCCTACTATGATAAAAGAAATGGTTGATAAAACCAACCCAGATTTAAGAGAAAAGAAGTGTTACATGGATGACAAATTCAGTATTCTTAAAAAAAAAAAGCCAAAACCAACAACAAAAACCCCAGAAAAATTCTGCAAGTACTAATAATATGTTATAAAAATCACCCAGCAAGTAATATGCACTGTATATTAAAGAAATTCACTTCTGATGGAGTGAATGGAACTCCTGTTAAGAGAGTGTAAAGTATTCCTGAGATAAAGAGCCAACTATATAAAATATACTTGTTTTTAAATGCAGAAGAGTGAGTTGCACGGTTTAATCCTAGCCAGCAACTAAATACCACACAGCTGTTTGCTCACCTTTCCCCTCCTCCAGTGGATGAAGACAATCAGAGGAAAAGACAAGGAAACTCATGGGTTGAGATAAAAATAATTCAATAATTGAATATAAATGAATAAAACAGTGATACTAATAATACTAACAATACTAATATTGCTACTAAAAATAAATGAAAATAAATCTACCACTACTACTACTAATACATTGTAATGGAAATAATGGAAAATAAACCAAATGATACAATTGTGCACCACCTGCTGACTGATGCCAAGCCAGGTCCTGAGTAGCAAGAGCCAGAGCGCCCAAGAGAGATCGCACCAGAGCGAGCCCCATGAGTGAGAGAGCAATCGAGAAAGCCAACCAACCAACCAACATGGACCCCCAGCCCACCCCCAACCTATACACTGAGCATGACATTTTATGGAATGAAATGCCCCTTTGGTCAGTTAGGTCAGCTGTCCAGACTGCGTCCCCTCCCAGCTTTTTGTAGCAAAAAAGTTGGGAACACAGGTCCAGTATCAGGAAGTGAAAAAGTCTTTGAATTAGTACAAACACTCCTTAGCAACAACTAAAACCACCAGTGTTACCAGTACTCTTCTCAGCACAATTCCAAAATGTAGCCTCATACTAGCTACTGAGAAGAAAATAACTCTGTCCCAAATAAACCAGCATGGTGAGCCAAAAGAAGGATGAAAACATGAAAGACAAGAAGGAAATTGATCAAATGGGAAGGGAAGGAGATGAGAAACATGACATTCCTTCATCCTCTCATGAAAGTGCACAGCACCAGCAAAATAAGCTCTTTTCAAATGTCAGTACGTTCTACTCTGTCTTAAAAAGGATAAGAAGAATAGGGGCATATATCTTCCCTCTGCATGAGTTTGTTCATGAAGCTGAGGAATTTCACAGGGAAAACCCTTCACTGAGGTTGGTTTTTTTTTTTTTTTAATCGAGTCCAGCTCTGTGTCATCTCCAAACCAGTCCTTTTTTCTTCAATATCATGTGATCAGAAAAAGGAACACAGGGTACAATATTTGCTGAGTATCAACATTAAGTAGTGGCAAAACTTAAAACATTTAGGATACAGTAAGAGAGGACATTACTCAACGTAATCACTTCCGGCTGCTGCATTGCATATTATTTATCCCTTTAAAAATAATAAATAATTTTCCATACATTACAGTCAATAAACAGTGAAATTTTGCACAAGCCATTTAAAAGCTCATTTTCAGTTAGTGCAGAACTCCATTTGGCATAACTAAAGCTATCAGAGAGTTCAATATTGAAAGTCCAACTGTTCAGAATCTTTCAGATGAAATAGCAAAACATTTTGAAATGATCCAAAGAGGACCAGTTCCTGCCCTTTTAGAGATGAAGGTGTGATAATTTTTTCTTGGGAGCAAGACTGACTTATAGAAGGTGTCTGCAGAAGTCTTCAGGACACAGAAATTTTCATCTATTTCCTACTACAATAGAGTTAACAGAAGAATTACCTTTACACACTGGTGGTGATGGAAACCATCCGAAGTAATAGCACTGAGTAGAGGCAGGTCCCACTCTTACGTAAGTGTTTGCACAGGTAAATTTCACAACATCTCCATTGCGGTATTTACCCTCCTTGGGAGAAAAATCTCCATTGGGAAATGTCAGCATTTCACATTCTATTGCTACAAAGACAAAATATTTTAACATATAGCGTACACCCTACAAAAAGTAAATGAAATGCTACTGATTCGAACAAAACCAAAGAAAGTCTTAAAGAAAAAATCTTCACTAAGTCTATACAGTTACACTGATTAGCAAATGCAACAATATTCACCAAGACACTGGGGCGTTGGATCCCATTCACCATTTACGCCACACCTTGAGGTACCAGTTGGCATATTATTTACAGTTTGATATCCCTCCAAACATGCATACTGAATCGTGTCTTCAGGCATGAACGTTGTTTTATTTGCATGATAATTCAAAATGTCCCAGTGAGGTGCTTTACATGATTCTGTAGAAGAAAACAAAGTTAGTGCATTTTGTGATCCAGAAACACTGCCCTTTGGTGTGTCAGGTGCTTCAGTGTGTGCTTTTCTACTGAACTACTCAGTATATTTGAAACATTAAAAATTCTGCATTGCCAGAATATGAATGTAGAATATCACATGTAGCATATTCACATAATATATACTGCAATAATCTTCAGAAATATGTGTATAGAAGTAATATCTAACATAAATACTTCTTCCTTAGATTCAGATCCTTTCCTAATACTACATATTTTGATTATTGGTCAGTTTGTGCTCCTGTTCCTTATGGTCATTTGTGAGGGGGTCAGAAAAAAACCCTTCCAAAATCCCAGGTAAAGGTAGTCTGAAATGAAAGGACAAGACAAAATATCGGCTAAAGTTGGTCAATATTATGTGACTCAGTATCACAACACTGGGAGATTAAGTCTCTTCTTTTACCATCCTACACCTCTGTTCAGGAGAGGAAGGAACTTCTAAAAGGAGAAAGGCAACAATATTACGGAGGTATTTTTCAGGAAAAAAAACCACTCAGGTGTTTTTCACAAATGTACTTTTTAACATCAGGTTAGACATATGCACAGTGCCTTTTATGCATAGTGATAACATCTTTCCAAATAATTAATCCAATCTATCTCTCATTTCATCATGTTTAAAGAAAGTTCTTGGCAGAATCCCTAGATTCACAGGCATTTCTTCATAAATCTTCCCTCACATCTGTGAAAGGTGGAAGAACTGAAAGTAAATTTGGGCATATGTACCTTGTATCAGATAAGAATCACTAAAGAGGTCAGTGACTACCATCTACTTCATGCTACAGAGGTCTGAAAAGATAGCTCACCTAGAAGACAGTAGATATTTTTCCACCTTACTCATTTCCCTTATGTTTTCTCTCTTTATTTCTTGGAGCCCCAGGAAGGTTAATCTCTGGAGGACCAGCCCTCTATTTGAGTCTCCTTCTGTTCAGTGAGAAAACTCTACCTATCTAGATGAAAAAAATCCGAGTATATAGGACATCATGTCTGCACCAGTGACAATAAGAAACCTTTATGCTACTTACTGATGCACCTTGGAGGTGGAGTCCAGCCACTCTCTTGGCATTGTATGACTGCTGTTTCTTTTCCTTCTGGAGTTACAAAGCCAGTACGACAAGCGTAGGTGACCTTCTCCTGTAAACGAAATGTTTTCTTTCCCAAGGTGAAATAACCGTTATCAAAATAGATATTCTGGCATTTTTCTGAAAAAGATAGACAGAATTTCTTCCAAGTAAATACTGCTAAACTACATACTTATGAAACACAGAAGAAGGACAAATGAAGCAGAAGTAGGATTTAGAACATTTTTAAGAGCACATTCATTTTTGCTTCTGCATTGAGCTCCTGTCCTAGAGGACAACTGGAAAGTGGAAACTCAAAGTTGACAGTTACCAACTCGTGCCGCACAAACAGGGATCGACAGGGGTTTGATTTGCATCAA
The DNA here is from genome assembly GCF_000690775.1 of Eurypyga helias. NCBI lineage: Eukaryota > Metazoa > Chordata > Aves > Eurypygiformes > Eurypygidae > Eurypyga > Eurypyga helias. Next base: position 15,261 of record NW_010236327.1, read on the forward strand.
TTCTGTAAGCTTCCAAAATTGTATGTCCACATCTGGTCTCACTAGAAATTAAATTCATATTAGGCATGCACAGCACTGTCCTTCTGTCCATTAGCAAGGGGAAAGAATGCCAGAGGTCACCATGGTGTGCAGATACCACCTCAGTTCTACCAAAGAGAAATCATTCAGAGTGCACATACTGCAAGGCTAAAGTAAATTTGTACCAAAGAATCCCTTCTTGCACATGAAAACACAGCTAGAATATATATCGTTTAGGCCAGTCTAAATGGATGGAAATCAGTCGTTCTAGATGGATGTTATAGTCTTGTATTCAGAAAGAAAACCTGTAGTATGCTAAATTCTTCACTAATAAATTGTTATGTGAAGAAGTTTCTTATTTTTAGGAAATTAATACTACCACAAATAGCAGTATTTGCACATTAGGGAGTCCAGTAAATTAAAAAAAAGAAAAAAAAAAGAGACTCTGAGGAACACTAGAGGATGTATTTGAATGTTGAGAGCAGAGTTAATGACACTTTAGTGCAACCACTTCCAAAGTTTAAAATTCACATCAAATCTTTTGGTGTTTATACCAGTGATGTCCATGACTGCCTAACAGTAGGAACGATAAAATGTTATTTTGCTTGCTTATTGCTATGTAAAAGTCTCAGTGGGTGGCAGTCTGAAACATTCTGTAGTTGTTGTCTTTATGAGAGTGGGATCATTTCCTAAAAAAATATTTTTACAGTCCAAGAAAAGTTGAATTATTTCTTTTGTCCATATGAAATCATTATCTAAAGTATTTAAAGTTCCTGTGAGACATTCTAGCAATTTCAGGCTTGGTGCAGGAACAAAAGCTGGAAACAGTTAGGAGAGGTAACCTTCTTATTCCTCCCTCCTTCCAGTATGATGCCAACTGGAAAGGAAGCAAGAGGAACAAGGATCAGGTGGCATAGTGAGAGGCTGACAGGAGACAAATTACAGATAGGTAGTGCAAGGGGAATGATTACCATTTATTTTATTACTGTAATAACAAGATTTCATTATTGAAGACAAAGGGACTATGACTCCCATCCCAGAGCTTACATTCTAGGAGATCTGAATGAGCCAGATGTGGACATTTACAGGGTTAAATCCTGCATGTTCGTACAGTGACTGACCTCAGCAGCATATAGGGGCACCAGAGCTGCATGAGATGGTTGAGAGAATCACAGCATCGTATTTCAGCTGTGGAGCATCTAGACATAGAGTTACTAAGCAGCGGCAGTGGATTTACTGGTTTTAGCTAGAAACCTCAACAAAATACAAGCACACTCACTTTTACGAATACATCTTGGAGGAGGTGACCAGTCTTCCTTTGTGCATGTGACTTCCCCATCTTCATGTTCAGCATAATAGTCGTCACTGCATACATATTTAACTCTTTCACCTTCCATGTAAACATTCTTCTGGCTATGTGGGAAATAACCATTTTCCAGCTGTCTGACAAGACATTTTTCTAAAGAAGGAAGGTAAGTTCATTTAACTACAGTAATTGGTACAGCTAGAACTGAGGTAAACTAATTCTTAGGAAGGCAGTTACTAAAAAAGGGCCTCCTAGAACCTTTCTGTAGCCTTCTATCCCAAAGAAGCATTCGTGTTCAAACCTGAATAAAAGCATGTTTTGTTCAATTGCCCTAAGATTAACGAATCACATGAACAGGAGTGCAAGTCACTACACAAAGTGCTAAGAAGTCATCTAGTAAACAGTATCACTTGTCTAGTGTTCATAAGCAAGTTTGGCTAACTTAGTGATCTAGTGTCATGCACACCATCTCTGGTTTGGTCTGCTCTGTCTCCAAAATGTTGATGTCTGCCCTGAGTGATTTTCAGCATTTGCCTCCAGGAGATTTTATCATCTCTCTGCAAATGTATTAGCCTTTCAAACCAGCTCTAGAGATCTTAGCAACAGCAAAGGACACTGGCTCCACAACATTCTGGGCCGTCAAGGAAGACAGCTGAAGGAACGGTATAGCTGTGTTGCTTGAGTACCTGGTCCTTTCCTCTGGGCAGGGCTCCATTCATTTCCTGCCCTGAGCACTGCTCCACTGAGGGTAACAAGGAAAGATCAAACTTTTGTAATCCAATTCCAAGCCCTACCAGTAGGTACGAACTTTACTGTGACACATGTGTTAGGAGGCCTAAGTTTGCAGCTTTAAATCTATTTTAAATCTAATCTATTTCAAATCTAAGTCAGTGTATCTGACAGTGTATCACGGATCTTTTGCTGATACCAGGCTCACTTTCAGCTTATTGCAAGAGTGTGCCACCTTCTGGAGTGCACCAGCTCCAAATGCTATCCAAAAGGGACCGGGCAATGGATCTCAGAAAGGAACCTCAAGACAAAGTGATCAAGCCACAGAAGGAAGATTATATTCACATGGAGCAGAAACTGGTTTTATGTGCAGCTGTGTGTGCAGATGAAAGCAGATGCATGCATGTGACCCAGAAGTTGGAGGAGTATTTCCTATGCATTTCTTAATCTCATGAATATTTTCAGGAGTAAAGAATCTCCAAAATTCAAAAGCATTGTTTCAGACTTACTCACTTCAAAATGTCACTTTTACCAGCTGACATTTTGAGCTCTGCAGATAGGATGACAGTCTGGGTGCAGTTCCAGGGGTCAACTAAAGCAGTTCTACTTTAACAAACTGTTCTTTGGTCCAGCTTGCGCTCCATTGGCACAATTTCTGCTGCACAGACCTTTCACAATTTTAACAGAATTGAGCATATAGTGGAAATGTACTTACTGAGGCATTTCGGCTCTGGAGACCATCCCCTTTCAGAACAGACCATTCGAACCCAGTATTCTCCACTCGGGGTTGAATAACCATTATTACAGTGGTAATCAGCATGCTGCCCAAACCTCATTGGAAAGTAATAGTTTTTGTAGTACTCCAGATTTCCACTTAACTTGCCATTTTCTATAACTGGGTAGTCACATGGTTTCTCTTGAAATAAAATTTAACAGAAACAATATCAACATATGCATGACAAAAAGCTCAGGACACAACTAATACAGATTCAGCTTCATCATCATCATCTGAGTGTTTTCTGAAGCTGACAGAATCAGGACTGCATACCTTGGCAGATCGGAAGGAGTGCATGAACAATTGCACTCTGCTTCCAGCGTCTTTGTCAGTGCATATACCTATGTGGCTTCCCTCGATTCCATTGCAACCAAAAGAAATCCAGTCAATATTCTCAGTGGAATCCAAAGGCTCATTCATGAGAACAAATGCAAGTATTTAATCTAAGGTGAGATGACACTGTCTTTGTTGACACTGTCTCAACTTAATTTACTATACTGATCATGATGGAGCCCAGACAGCTAGCTGAGTTATAGATGTTAAACTCTGGACTCTCAAAACTGAGGTGACTCCTGTCACCATTTTCATTTGCAACATAATGTAAATGTAGATTATGCCACTGTGTTTATAGCTGATTTTTCCAAGCCATCAAATTAAGCTTTATATCACCAAGAAACACAACGAACTTTCCTTTGTCATGCTGCTTAAGTTTTTCTCTTGACCAATTTTTCACTGAGATATTCCCAACAACTTTGCATGTTATGCCTTCGTTCATGAGAGCTACTTACGAATACAACCTGGATCAGGCACCCAGCCATCCTTGGTGCATTCAGCTGTGCTTTTGCCAGTCAATACTTTAAAATTATATCCAGGATTACACTGTATTGTGATTATATCACCTACTATGTAGTTGTCTTCTTGAGGTCTAAAGTTCCCATTGGTAATTTTTGGAGGAAAACATACAATTTCTAAATAAAAAAGAGAAAAAATGGATGATAATTTGAAGAATATGTTTATATTTATTGCCTAAGTTCTTATTTTCATAGTATATTGACCATAACTACCTATAATTGTTAAAAATATGTTTCTTAGGGCAAAGAAAAGGTTACATTTCTCTCTTATTCTTAGAAATGTACAGTTCTGTAAGAGAAGAGTGACAGCTGTTACTGATATCATGTTAATAACAAGATTAAAACTTAATTGCAAAGAGAATTAGAATTGAATTTGACTAATCTTTTCCAGTAGGTCATTCCACAGCTGGAGCTAAAAATGACCTATGCTGGGCTCACTCACAGCTCTCCTGGGCTGGTTTATATATACTGTCCCAAAGTAGTGCAGGTTCACTTGCTGGTCCGAAATGAAGAAATAACTATACTTAACTAGGAAGATTAGGGTCTTGCACTGACACTGGAAGTATTTCAACAACTGGGAAAGGACGAGCATGCTACTCTGAAAAGCTCATGAGATCTTTATGCTTGGAGAAGCTAGGCAAACATTATTTATAAACTGGAGCCTGTGGTGAGGTTTTTTAAATTATTTTAAAAATTTTTATTCTACTTCCAACTTAGGAAATATCACAAATACACTGCTAGGAGGGGATGACTATCAGGTAAATACAGGTTGGTCCTGCTGTGGAGTGAAGGTGGGCAAATCAGCTGAATTGCAATTGTTGCTTTGTGCACCTATTTAACTATACTCAAGTAAAAAGACTGAATGAACTGGTTTTGCTACTGCTCTCTATGGTAAACTCTTATCCAATTGTCTGGTCCCTTTAACACTTAATCCTTCCAGATCTCCATGGGATATTGGTCAGAAGTGGATGGATTTCTTTTGTTACGAATAAACTAACTTTTTGTCATTACTCATCTCTGAAATTACTTCCAAACACAAGAAATGTTCAAAATAACTTTAAGCAAGGCTAACCAATGCAATAGGGAGTTGGATTCCATCCTGATTCAGTACACTGCACATCTGCTCTTTCACCATATCTGTATCCTTCATCACAGGCAAACTGTAGTTGTTCAGATTCCTTATAAGACCTCTTTGGAGAACGTACACGTCCATGCTGAATTTCTGGCACATCACAGATAATCTCTGAAATTGAGAAGTAAAAAATCCATATAACTTTGTTTATTCTTATTTGTCAAAAATAAATGTCTATTGGAATAAGATTTAGGGCTTTTTTTTTTTTCCCCTCCCCATTTGATGTCACAAAAACATTGGCATTTTGAAACTATTTGAACTCATTTGAGAACTCTTTAATTACCTGATTGTGGTGCCAGGTAGAAAGTGTGGTGTAGCACAAAATCAGTAGCAAACTGGTTCATGAGAAATATTTTAAGGCTTTGCTTTGGATTTCAATGGATTTCAGAACCCATATATAAGGCAGGGGACATACCAAAATAAGCAACTAGGCTAGCTGTAATTTGGGATTTTCCATTTTACAGATAATTTAATTTCCTTGTAATTTCCAGCAAACCTAAATATCTCTCATAGCCAGTAGATTACCTGAATCATATATCATCAACAGGAAAACAAATCAAAATATCTGGAAAACTGACACTAGAATGCTTAACTACCTGTAAAGGAACCTCAGCATCCCCAGCTCCTTGCCAAACCTAATAAAACCAGCAAGATCCTGCAGTTTTCAGAAACTGCATTCATAAAGCCATAAAATATTCAAGACTGTTTCCTAGGCCACAGAGCAGGACACCAGAATTCTCTTGGATTCCTTTGCTGGATTTACTTTGTATTTAGGATGAAATATAGCTCAGTGGATCTGTCATTGTTTAGTAAAATTCACTATATTCTGCCAGTGTTGCAAGCACATGTGTTCAATCCCACTTTATGCTGTTCAAATTATAATAAATGGGGGTTTTAAAGCAGCAAAATGCAGTGCTGAAATTTTGAACAAAACATACATGTACCTGACATCATCACATATGTACTCTGTCCTTCTAAACGCATACTTTTTGATCAGATAACTTATAAATAATTTTAAGACACTTGATGGATTGAATATTTAACAGTTATTTTTACTATAAACTTCCTGGGATTCATTCTTGCATACTGACACCCAATCCCATACAATCTTTATTTGCAAAATAGGAGGAATCACACCGTCCACCAGTACAAGCTGGGGATGGGGCAGGGTGGGATTGACTGGCTGAAAAGCAGTTTTGCAGAAAAAAAACTTGGCAGTCCATATGGACAAGCTGAATAGGAACCAGCACTGTGCCTTCGGTGGAAACAGAGAAAACATCCTGGGCTCCATTGGGAAGAGTGTTGCCAGCAACTCAAAAGAAGTGATCCTTCCTCTCTACTCAGCACAGGTCAGACCACATCTGGCGTGCTGTGTCCAAGTCTGAGCTCCCCAGTACAGGAAAGACATGGACATACTGGAGCAGGTCCAGTGATGAGACATGAAGATAATTAAGGAATTCAAAAAACTGACAGATAAAGACAGGCTCAGAGAGTCTATAGAAAAGAAGGCTTGGGTGAAGGATCTTATTAATGTGTATATGTATAAATTCCTGACTGTGGTGGGGCAGCAGAAGTAAAGATGATGGAGCCAGACCCTTATCACTGGCAGTCAGTGACAATATAAGAAGCAATGGGCACAAGCTGAAATACAGGAAATACCAATCAAACATAAGAAAAAACATTTTTACTTAAGAGTGGTCAAACACTGGAATGGGTTACCCAGAGAGGCTGTGGAATCTCCATCTCTGGAGATGTTCAAAAGCTGACTGGACACGGTCTTTAGCAACTTTCCCTAGCTGACTTCTTTGAGGGACCTCCAGAGGTCCTTTCCAACCTCACCTATTCTGTAATTCTGTAGTTCTGTAAACACTAAACATGAATTAAACTTCTAACTCGTCAAAACACATTAGTCTGAACACAAAAAAAAAAAAAAAGTTTTTTTGTAATTTATATACACTAAGAACACGAGTGAACTAAAGTCATGCTTCTTTTTAAAACTGGTTCATGTATATTCAAAATTGTTTGTGATTACTTTGGTTAAATCAACACTGAAGTGATTGATTCTTATGTCGACATACCAAAGCTAGTTTCAAAGAAATTGACTGCAGCCTGGCAAAACACACAGCTTGCAGTGAAAATGTGGAACAAACAGATGGTCCGTTATGATTATATTAGTATCCAATATTCTCCGATTTCTGTTTCTTATCCTACTTCTGCATATATGCAATGGAGATTGTTTACAAACAAACTATACTTAATTGCTGTGGAATAAAGTGAAAGTTTTGCAGTTTCCCATATGCAACCAGCCTCTAGAAGTCTGTGAGAATAAAGCTTCTTAATTACATATAATAAATACTGTCCTTTTTACCTTGGCACTGAGGCACAGCGCTATTCCACTTTCCATTAGAAGAGCAAATTATTTCTTTAGATCCAACAAGCCTGTATTTTGCATTACATTCAAAATTTACCACCTGGCCAAAGGAATATTCTCGGCCTAGCTCAAATGCACCAGTCATAATTATTTTTCCATTTTCTGGTGCTGGTACAGGTAAACACTTTGCCACTGGAAAACAAAACAAAACAAAAGGAAAGGAAAGGAAAGGAAGACAACAGCTGTTTAGAGGTTTATTCTGTAAAATAAACTGACATACAAAAAGGTTAAAATACAGAAAACTCACTGTAATTTCCTTACACATTTAAAAAATATACGTTTGATATGTGTTCACATACCATTTGTAACAGATACACTACAAATCCCTAAACAAAAAGACAGACTGACATAGGAGGAAGCTTGTAGACCAGCTCTCATTATCCTCGGCCCTTAAAGGCTAAAGACAGAGCACTCGCTGAACTAGATGACCTCCCGAAGTCTTGCCACATCTAAATTATCCTATGATCCTGTGAATTCTACGGATGATTAGGTGAGCCTTGACTGACATGTAGGGCCGTTAAACTTTGTCAAAATAGGTTAATCTACTTTAGAGCTATGCCAAACTGAATTTGCTACAGACAAATACCTGGAAAAATGCTATGTTATAGACTGACTACAACAGTTCATTTACTAACCAAGAAGAATCCTAGTTAAGGATATCAGAACAATTATATTATTGAAGTAAACACAATGTCAGCCATGAATTTAGACCTCTTGTGTCTCCTAACTCTGTAACTGCATAAAAAGGAAGAATTAACCTATGCAATCAGGTATTTCTTATTAATCAAAGCTCATTCTTAAATGTTTGCATGTATCACTGAGTATGTATGAAAGTGGCTGGTGTTTTGCCTACCATAGCTCCCACTTCTCTCTGACAACATTCTCCAGTTTATAAGCTATCTGCCATTCCTATGAGCTCACATTCTGTCTTCTAGGTTCCTCAAAATTAGGACATTATACAAATACTTTCTTTCATAGGCAATCATATTTCAACCTAATGAAAACTCCTCAGTCATAAAAGAAAAATCTTATGAGAATATTGAAATTGTAGTATCTTGGTGACACGAAAAAAAAATGTTGGAAGCCATTGTTCTATAAAGTGCAGATAGAGACCTGTATGCCTTAAACTGAGGACACTCAAAAACCAGTAAACTAAATGTGAAATATCTGAGACCAAGGAAATGTTACAACCCAGATGAAAAACTCTAGACAAGTGAAAGATATCTACTTTCATTTGTGATTATTTACCTAGAGATCCTTCCCTGACATTAGATGCTTAACCAAAACAGAAATTTCACTGCTGCACACATGTTAAAATAGATGAGTTAAAAAGTATCTTTGGGAAGAAAAGAAGTTTATTTTCATAATAATACAGGTTTGAAACTAGTGAAAAGGTTTCCAAAATCAGGGAAGTATCATCTGAGCCGTCCCGTCTATTAAGTCTTGAGGTCTGGGTCTCTCTTGCTCTCATTCTTACTTACTGAAGTTTTTCCATGGTATGCTAATAGGGAGAAGAACTTAAAACAAAATCCTAATTGCTAGGATATTTGTAAGGGTGGAGGAGAAAGCTAGCTGAAAACAGACATGCTTTCACATACACCCAAAATGCCTTATCTCATCTGACTTTTGTAACCATGTTTTGCAGACATCTACTCCATCAGGGCCTTTAGGTGAGGCAGAGCTTTAAGCTAGTCTGGGGTTGGCAAGACTGTGTTTTGTCAATTGTTTTGAACAGAAACTTGAGTGCTTATTGAACTAAAATGGCTGAGCAGTAGTTGTAAGAGTTTCCCTGCTGCATAACTTGAATTTAAACATATGTGAATTAATACTAGTAGAGATCACACATTAGTTCTAGGCAGTGTCAGACAGATAAAAAGACAATTTAATAAAGAATTATATGTCAAGTTCCATTTACCTTCACAGTGAGGGATGTCATTGCTCCATCCATCTGCTTGACACTCACGGTAATTTCTTTGGCTGAGCATCAGGTATCTTACCGAATAAAAAGTTAACAACACCAAAATACAGTCTCATTATGTGACAGAAACAGCAGTACTGCTGTTTAGGAAGCAAAGGTTTTTATATTCTAGCACAGACTAGCCAAAATGCAACAAACCTGAGCAGCTTTTTTCTTTTAAGACTAACACCTTATATTAACTCCCATATATTGAATTAAGTAAGTATTACCCATCATTACATCTGTACTCAACTCTGGCACCAAATACAAATTCACTTCCACTGGTAAGTTCAAAGGAACCAAACTCAATATCTCCAGGATGTCCACAAGGTTTATCTGGTAAAAAAAGAAGAAGAAAAAAAAATTTACTTGCACCATATTTAGGAATGTGAAACTGTGTAAGATGACACTTTTCTAGTAATTAGGAGTGAGTATGGGCCTTTCACAAATTAAAGAATACTCAGCATTAGCTTGATTAACCCACTTCCAAGAAATTACATACTTCAAAGAACTAATTGAATATACTGAAAAGAAGACAATACTTTCTCTTGGCTCGCATTCAGAATTGAGGTTAGTACTTTATTCTGATTAGACTGTAAATTTCATCTGCATTAGACTTTTCCTAAAATTTTGGAAGCAAGCTGCTAATAACTTAATAGTAGGGTTAATAAGGCTGGCCTAGATTAAGATCTGGAAAAAAAAACCCAAACCAACTATAATCCTTTGTTCTGGGGAAAAGGAACTTCCAAAAATGTTTCCTTATGTGTACATACTTTTTAGGATGATATTTTAAAGGGTGCTGAAATAAGTTACAGGTACAATTACAATGGCAATTTCACCCTGACATCACTGGCAAGAAATGTAATCTCTCAGGCCAAATGGTTGTACGTATCTTGCATAAATACTTGCTTCTGCATTCTGTCCCTGGGAGGACTTTCTTCCATGCTCCATCAGCACACTCAAACGCAATTCGTCCAAGTTTTATATATCCAGGCCGACATCTGTATGTTACTTGAGTACCATGTGGATAGGGAGGTTTGTCCCATCTTTCAGTAGGCACTTCTTTAACTCTCCTAGGAGGAGGCTCTTTACAAGCTGAAAATTGTAAATAAAAATATTAGTGACTGAAGCCATACTACAAGTATCAAAATAATTTTACCGTAAGAAATATAGCAAGAAATCCTGTGGACATTTGTGATCAAATGAGCTTATGTTTTCTATTTAATCACCACAAAATGGGAAACTGCCAAGAATCTACATTTTGTAGGAATATGAATAGACATAGGAACAGTCAAGCAAGTGCCAAGAAATCACATGGGACAGTTGTAATTAATGAAATAGATTTTAGTTACAAAGACTAGAGATGAAATTAGCACACTGGTTCTAATCAGAGACATCTCTTACCCTTCCATCTGCAAGAGCTCCTCCATGCCTGTTATTCCATTACCACAGAGAATAACTCTGCACTCTGTAGAGTTTCCTTTCAAACTATTTTATTCTGCAGCCACCACCATCCTTACTGACAATAAGGTCATGTGTCATTTGATCAAGCTCTGTCAAATCTCCCCTCACCTTTACATTGCCTAAATTTTCTCTCCCGGCTGAGATCACCTGATATTCCAGAAATTATTTCCTCCCATCCATGAGATTACTTCTTATGACAAGTTACTTATTACACGATGTAATTAATTCTGGGTATTCAATTTGACCTTTGCTAGCTTCAAAGCATTTTGACTCAATTTAAGGGGTGGATGGTGTTGTATAATATTTCTTATTAGATGAATATTATACAGTCTTTTCCAAAAAGCTCATTCCTAAACCTTCTTCAGTGTCCATGAAATATACAGTCAAGCCCATATGAATTACAAGAAATGAGCCTGAATTAATTTTATTAAAAAGTTCCTCAACAGCTTGAGAATGAGAAAACTCAGACTAAAGGGAAAAGAAAAAAATGTTGGGAAGCTGCTAATGAAAAAGAAAATTACCTTTGTTGAGAAACAGGTTTTTTTCTTGTTTATAATAATTGACCTAATTTCAGTGACTTGGTTGACTGAACTGTACTTATTTTAAAGGCTGAAAATTTATCCAGAGTAAGAGTCTGGACAGTCTAGCTAATTAGATGCAATGAAGTCTGTTTGACATCTGAACACGAAAGGTGAGAATTCATCAAGAATCTATAAAACAAACTCTAAGAAATGAAACCTTGGAAAAGAAATGAAACCTCTGTATAGAAAATAAATGGGAGAAGAAATGTCCACCAGGGAAGGAAAATTCTTGATGAGAACACTACTCAGTAGAGAGCTGGCACAAGTCCTCTCACTTTAGATGAAAGGCCACAGTTTTGAGAAAGCAGCAATACTTTCACTAAAGCTTTCCTGTGGTGTCCAGGTGCTGCCTAAAAGTGGGACTACAGGAAAAATATTTAGGATCTTTCCTTATTCAAGGGATGTGGAGTTGTGGCTTGCTGAACTAAACTGTGAAGATCACAACCCCAGATGAAGTAGCTGTGATTTCTAACACAAAGTGAGCAGATTAAATACTCATACTTCCACATCAAAGTGTGGAAAGTGAATTTTACTGTAGTTGTACAAAGACATACCCTTGAACACTTTATTTCCGTCAGTGGAGTACCTACCGGAGTAGAAGCATAATCTTAGAAAATTATTTTAAAATCAGGAAGAAGATTTGTTACAAGAAAAAATGTGTATAATTTTAAGTGTTCTGTAGCTACGACATTTTGAAAATATAAACAAACAATGTTAATTTCGATACCGAACAACTTTATTTTGGCTGTCATATATAGCCCTAAAAAGTAGACATGCTGAGGTGCTACAGAGTGTGCCCACACATTCACCTTTTTTTTCCAACTACTTTAATAAGTATGCTCCCTCCTACGAATGATTACATCTGAATTAAAAATACTGCTTCTGTCCACTAGAGGGTACTACCCTACTATAAAAAAAAAATAGTAAGGCCGGCTACTCTTTCTGGGTTTTATTTCAACTCTCTGTCCTCAAACTATGTGTTACCATCAAGTGTCACAGTATGTATATGTATTTCTGACTACAGGTAATGGTGGTTTTTTTACTGCAGTTTCTTAGTAGTTTAAGAAGAAGAAATATAGTGACAGGATGTACTTCAAAACTGTATTAATTACATCATTCACCCACTGTGTGTACTCACCAAAACTGTGAGGGTTTTATTTTTACATTAGAAAACATGCATTAAATGCATACTCTCAAATCCTTTAATGAAAGACCAGGAGAGCTGTAATTAATAATCTAATATTTATATGTGACCAGACCCCACTTAGAAATAGCTCAAGCTGCTTTCTTGCTGTCATTATTCTGGTAGCAACTTCCACAAATTCAAGCACAAACTACAAATTCAGGTAGGAGTACTTTTCAGCCCTTGTGCAAAAAGTCAGCTCTCGAACAACTCACACAGACTTTCAATAAGAAGCTTGAACTAAGAACCCTGTCTGACCCATGGCAATAGTTGTCCCGGATAAATAAGATATTGCTACATTCACATTCCTTTGCAATCACTCTGATCTAAAGAAAGCATTGTGAAAAGGAAGCGCAAATTCAGAGAACTTTGTTTTCAAATTCCTGGACTTTTCTGCACTTTGAAAACAAATTAGACTTTATCAGTTGTTTTGAATCAGTATTTATTATAATTCCATATTAAAAAGAAAATACATTTCATTACTGTCCTGACTGTTTAATTTTTCAAAGTAAAATCTATCAGATTTTTGATTAATAAGGATTCATAATCTTCATCTAAAATTAAAAACAACCTGAACCAAGCAAAGAACCACACCAGCTGAAAGGCAGCCTTTCCGCAACTGTCTGTGTAAAGAAACCCAGACAGAAAGCAAAAGAATTGATGTAATAAACATACAGTAAACAATAAAAACACAATATCAAGAAAAATAAATGGAACAGAGAAACAGAAAATATCAGAGGCTTCTGAAAAGATAGAATACTAGCTACCTCTTTAAACCTGTATGAAAGCATATCTGCACGCATTTATCTCATTTAATGGATTAAAACCAGTCTGTCACTAAACAAACATTTTGTAACCTTTTCAGTCAATTTAGTAATCATTCTTTTTCTCAGATTTTCTCACAGATTATTCCAGACAGAAAGAATTGCACATTTAGCCAGTATTTTCTATTTTAATCTACCAGCTGTTTATGGTTTTTAGATGTTAGAATGATTAACACACATTATTAATAACAAACGAGTTTTCTGGCTCTAGTTTATAGGGTTTAAAAAAGTGCAACAGATTAGTAACAGCAGTAATTACCCAAATAAACAGGTGAAATAATACCTATGACAGGATACTGAATACTAAAGGCACTAAATACTGCCAGAAGAAATCTCAATTATTCTTGTCAGAAGTTCGTTATAATAAGCAACAATGCAAACATTTTATTTACATATTGTTTTAGTTACCCACTTCACTTTAAGAAAGGGTGGCTTTTTTCACATTAAAGCTTACCTCTTTCTGCAGTACAATACATCCAACATAAAAACAGGGATGTGTAGCCCAGGAACGACATCCTAGAGATTCAGAAACTCAGAATCTAACACATTTAGTATTGTAGCCTACTTGTTTTGGTTACCTTGAGTTATTTCCACTCCTATTTTACTCACTAACTGCTCCAGGGACTGACCTTGCAAAGCATTTATACTCTGATTTCAGACGTCACTTCCTCTAATCCTCTTGCAACACACAAGTGGTGGTGGTTTTTTTTGTTTGTTTGGGTTTTTTTGGTTTTTGTTTTTTTCTCTCCAAGCTTTGCTAAATGAATAAAGAAATAAATATCTGGCGATTTTGGTTGTCACAGTCCTTCTCTGTGGTCTGCTTGCTTCTACATCTTACTTAACTTTTTCATATGAATCCCTTCCATACTCAGATAAGCTTACTTTTTTGGTAACCAAAAGGAGTTGTACAAATAAATTATTTCATGATTCCTTGTGTTTTACATACTTAGTTAAAAAACAGAAATCCACCTTAAATGTATTTAAAAATGAACGTATCATCCAGGAACTACATTGAAAATTGAAATTGAAAAGCAGACAAAAGGTACAAAGTGACTTACTAACCCACTGGTTCTTGTACAAGATAACCGACTACCAAGAGCAAAGGAAATGTACTTGATCAAATATTTGATTAAATAAACCTAGGTGATGTTGAAACACTTGTTTCAGTATCACATAAGAAATTATAAGATGGAGAAGATGTGAATGAATTGTAAAATGGATAATGAACTACCCAAAGCAAAAGTTTGTGCTAAAAGAATTATATGGCAATCTGGGCTAACAGTGGAACTCCTCCTGGATTCATGCAAGCAACAGTCTTATTAATATTTTCATTAAATGCCTTGGCTTTATAGGAAGTGCATTCCAGATGAAATGTGGATCATATGAAGAGAATTATTTGATACTGACAATTAGGGAAAACCATGTAAGAGTACAAAGTGCTCTCAGGAGATGGACACAAAACAGCTGCACACCAAATAGCCCGTAGTGGTAATGTCTGACTGGCATGGACTGGCAGACATCCATCTTGTATATGCTCCCAAGAGAGCACATAATATACTCTTAAAATCACTGCCTTAGTTAGCTTACTAATATAGGATAAATAAATAGTGTGTTTACAGGACAGATCTCAAATGGAATCTCAATTCCTTGTTTGTCCCCTCTCAAAATGCAGCTGAAACTACTTTATTTTATTTTAAACCTGGGTTGTGTTTTCAATTACCAGTTCTAAAGAATGGTCTTAGTGAAAACTGGCATTCAGCTGTTTCACCTGCCAGAACTCTTCCAGACAGCTTAACATCTCTTCCTTCCCCTACCCCTTTCTCTTGCCAAGCAACTCATATGTGAAGAATGAACTCTCACACTGCTCCATGGCCCTGTGATAATCAGTCTACACCCATTTTGCAGTTACTGGTGCATACCTAAACAGTAAAAATTATTTTTTTGCACCTACCTAAGTAAAGTTTTAAGAAACAGCTCCTCACAGGACTTCACTGCCCATATCTTTAATTCCTTTATTTCTGTGGTAGAGAACTGTGCGCTGCTGCAGACAGCAGTCCTCTAGCTGCACAAAGACAGTCTCACGTGTCTTCTCTGCACAAATCCTACTGCATTACTGTATGTGCGTGCACTTAGATGTTTCTGTACCAGTGGTGGCTGGGTGCAAAAACTAGTATCCTGGCAGTGGTGAAGAACTTAGGGTGGTTGAACGTCCCCTGTCACAGCAGCGGTACTAACTGCTTTCCAAATGTAGCAGACACTGCTGGTTTCCAATTCCTTAACTGCTGTGGGAAGCCCAGAGGACAGGAAAAATATTGAAGCAGAGTGATAGGGGGAACTCAGATTCCAACCCTGAGACAGTGGCTCAAACCAATTAGCTGTAAAAATCCATGTTACGGGCATGGCTTCTATAATTTTTCCAAATTTAAGTGTTGTATCTTCTGATGTCATGAAGCTCGAACTGGTTCAGGTTTTATGAATGTGGGGTTTTAAACCACTTGCCAAATCATTACAGGCTTGAAACAGTCAAAGATACTTTCAGCTACAGCTGAACCCAAACAGGAACTGAATTGAAAATTTGCCATAAATTTCCTGACTGCTGTCTATGAATACAAGCAATGTTAAAACTACTTAAGCTAAAAAATAACATCAGTACACAAGAGCAGATAGGTATAAACTTTCTATGAATAAATTTAAGCTGAAAAGTAGAAGACTCACCTAAGTAGTAAGTCTTTGAAGTAATCTTTGTATAGGCATAATGTAGACATACAAAGAAACCATCTTTGGTCACAAAGCAAGGGACTAGACTCAGTCCTTTCCAGTCTGGTGTTTGTGATGTTCTTAAGACATTGATTAAACTTACCCTAACAAAATGGAAATAAAACCAGGAACTTAATCTTCCCTTCCTCACCTGTTCCATGGGCTATCAACTGATTCAAAACTAATGTCTTTAATCATGGGCCTGTAGTGACAGGACAAGGGGTAACGGGTTTAAATTGAAAGTGGGGAGGTTTAGATTGGATATCAGGAAGAAGTTCTTCCCGGAGAGGGTGGTGAGGCACCGGAACAGGTTGCCCAGAGAAGCTGTGGATGCCCCATTCCTGGAGGTGTTCAAGGCCAGGCTGGATGAGGCTTGGAGCAACCTGGTCTAGTGGAATATGTCCCTTCCTTTGGGCTGCTCGCTCTGTTCTCACTACTGCCAGTTTCATTTGTCTCTTTACATTTCTTTCCAAATTGACACCTCCCTTGTTTGAAAACTCACTCTGTAACTTACTGGTTACTGATTAATTAAAGAGGATGACAACCATCAGCCAGATATGATCATATATAGCATATGACCTCTCAGAACAGTTTTGGATGCTTGAAGTCCCATTCCTATCAGGTGTTGTTCAGGTCATTTTACCAAGGATGGGCCACGTGAACAGCACTGTAAACAGAAAAATACTATCAGGAATTCTTTGAACACTCCTTCAGCTGCTTCTAACACAAATTAGATAAGAGCATGTGTTCAGGCAGGATTTTGCAGCAATGGCAGGAGACATATCATGTCCAATTCTAGAAGTATTTTGTACCACACTGTTGATTGCTCTTGTTTAAGTATCTTCTCATTCTCCTGCCTTGGTGCTCTGTACTCAAAAGTAAAATATACCTGAAAAGGAGTTCTTTGCAAAAAAAGATGCTCTCAGATATAAAAGCAGCTGTCGATATCTCTAGTTTTAAATGAAGTCCTCCTACTTGCAGTCCTCCTATTCTTGTGTAAGAATAGCATGATTTGTTTAGAAACAGACACATATTTTGGAAAAAAAAACATGAAGCAGTCTGGAGCTTGTGTGCTGCTTGTAGAAAATTATGATTACTAGGTTTTTAAAGTTTCATTATGTATTAATAGTATTCCCCCAATGGCCATGCTTTCTTAAAGGACAATTAAAATTATCATCAATTATTCCTCTTACCAGTCCAGCACACAACCCAGCTACCTAGCAGAGGGGTGACATAAGCACTTCTTTCTGCAGAAACACTGCAGAAACTTACTTGACATCATTATTATTTCTGCTATGGTAGTAGTCAGACACCCCCTGCCACCAGACTGTATTGTAGATTCGGAATGAACCAAAAAATGGGCCTCATCTCTCACAGCCAAGAATCTAGAAAACTCTAACAGATGTACATTTTAACTAACAAGCAAAAAAAATAGGGTCAACAAGACCCGATATGCTCATGTTGACCTAACTCATAAGCAAGTTCTTTTTGAGAAAATGAGTGAAAAAGTGGCTTCGCAGTGGCAATTCCTCTGCAGCATGAGAGAAGTAAAAAAATTATGATGTTTCAAATTATAATGTGTGGGAACAGAAAGCATTAGGGAAAAATGCAAGATGGTAGTAATCATCTGAATAGGAAATGACACAAAAGAATAAGGCAAAGTTCAGGCAGTCATTGGAATTGAAATGGAAGGAAGTAATTGATCTTTGATCTAACAGATAAGGTGTTATGGTCACAAAAATATGGAATGTAAAAAAGTCTGCCCTTACCTAAGCAGTAACTGGTACAAAACATTATGAGTCTAAGAAGAAATGTATGTTAGGTTATATGAAATAAGTGTGCAAGAAAGTAGACATTGTGGATCTAAAATTACAATCTCAAAGTACAATGGGTCCTATAAACATTGCAACATCCCTTTACTTTCCACCCACCTCAAGAAGCACAACTATTGGGCAAAGGTAGAATGGAAGGCTATATGACTTACAGGTAATTTTGCCCTCTTGCAGCTCAATCAGAACCCACTCAGGCATCCTGGCCTGAGCTATGTCCATTACTGAATATTATTAGTATACAGTGGTGGTACATACGCCTTTTAGACATATATTTTAAAGAGCCAAAATTGCAGTCATTAAGCTTAAATGCTTAAATCCATTAAGGCAACCTCTAGATAACCATTTCACACTGATGTAGATTTTAGTCATATACTACACATCACTAAATAACCGTTCTGTAGAGTGGTAGGCAGAAAGGGACAGTCCTTAAAACACACTTCTCACCAGTTATTGCTAGTGGTTTGATTTAACCTCTCAGATTCATTCAGATCGCAGGATGCTGTATCTCTCAGACCAGCACACCTAACTTTAGTCCTGTAAGGTATCTATCTATACCCTTGTCGTGGTTTATCCTCGGCTAGAAATTAAGTACCACACAGCTTCCAATGGAGGAGAGGAATTAGAGGAAAAGACAAGGAAGCTCGTGGACTGAGATAAGAACTATTTAATAATTTAATATAAATTAATAAAATACTGATAGTAATAATATCAGCAATATTACTACTAATAAGTAATTAAAATAATGGAAAATAAACCAAATGATACAATAGTTCATCACCTGACGACTGATACACAGGCAGCTCTCGACTAGTGAGTCAGTGCCAGAGAGCTCGGGAGCAATCGCAGCAGAGTCCAAGCAAGCCCCATGAGCGAGAGCACAAACAAGAAGGCCAACTGACCCACCAACTCACTGACTAACACATGAACAAATGAGCAAACAAGCTAATGAGAAACCTAGCTATACAAAAAAGCTAACCGAGGCCCCCCAGCCCATTCCTGGCTGATATACTGAACACGAAATGCTATGGAATGAAATATTCCTTTGGTTAGTTTGGGTCAGCTGTCTGAACTCTGTCCCCCCACAATGCTTGTAATGAGAAAGTTCGGAACACAGGTCCAGTATCAGAAGCTGAAAAAGTCCTTGAATTGGTGCGAGCACCCCTTAACACCAACTAAAACCCACCTCATCAGTACTATTGTCACGGGAAATCCAAAACACAGCCCCATATCAGCTACTGTGAAGAAAATTAACTCTGTCCTGACTAAAACCAGTACAACCCTTCACTTTGGACCTTTGGATCTGAGATTGCTTTTGGAGTTAACGAGAGACAGATGAAAAAAAAGTTGATGAATGCCAGGCAGAAAAAATGAAAAAAAAGTACTAACAGATTACTTCAAAAAATAAAAACTATTGTTTTCTAACTGAGGAGTATACCTTTTCTTATGCTGAAACTGTTTTCTGAGATAAACGATTAACCATGGTTGAGACTCTTTAACTCCTTCCAGTCAGGTTTGGCTTTTATTTACCTGAATAATTTTAGGTATCAATACCAACAGTAAAAAATGTCGCAGTGAGTGCCAATAATTAAACTAAATAATAATGAAGAAAATTTTAAAAGCTTTTTGAGAAAAATAACAAAAAACTAACCCAATGATCTGATTTACTCTATTACAGTAGAACGCATAATTCAGATTTAGATAGAGGGGCAGAACATCTTAAATTAAGAACAGTATTAATAACCAATGTACCTCCAAATACACTGCAACTGTCAAAAAATCCAGAAGCTATTTGCATTGTGCCAGCCAGTTTCACCTGTACACCATCAAAAATATAAGTAAACTAAAGAGGAAACTAAATATTGTTTTTGTTCTCTCCGAACTTCAGTATGAGCCAAGATTTATATCCAATCACTAGCAATAAACTCAGTAACAACATTTCTTAACCCCTCTTCTCTCTTCCAAACTTCAGTTATAAATACTTACCTACCTGTACCTAGCCAGTTTGAAAAAAAAAAAGAAAAAAGGAGATTCATTAAAGTCTATTTTCAGTACCCAAGTGTGCTAGTTTTGGCTGGGTAGAGTTAATTTTTTTCACAGTAGCTGGCATGATGCTATGTTTTGAATTTGTGCTGAGAAGGATGTTGACAACCTTCTGATGTTCTTAGTTGTTGTCAAGCAATGTTTATACTGAACAAAGGACTTCTCCAGTTTCTCATACTGCCTCTGTCCTCACAGCTTCTTCTTTGCACGACAGCCCGGACAGCTCATCAAACTGACTGAAGGGGTATTTCATGCCATCAAGCTTGGTATATAAATTGGGGGAGTTGGCTGGGATGGGCAATCACTGCTTGGAGACTGGCTGGGCATTGGTTGGCCGGTGGTAAGTGCTTGTATTTTTATTTTTTTTTTCTTCTTCCTTTTTTCATTACGTATTATTATCATGAGTAGTAGTAGAGGTTTCATTACACATTATTATTAGTATTAGATCATTATTTAATTTCATTTATTTTCAATTATTAAACTGTTCTTATCTTAACCCACAAGTTCTTGTATCTTTTTCCCCTGATTCTCTCCCCCATCCCACCAGCAGAGGTGAGCGAGCTGCTGTGTAGTGCTCAGTTGCTGACTGAGACTAAACCACGACACTGAGTCAGGGCCATAAGTGTTTCTGACACTTCTCAGGGCCAGAATCATCCCAAGAGTACAAACCTACATTTGTTCCTTGAAAGAACTGAGCATGGCTCACAGCTTTTCTTTAACACACATACACAGCAGAAGGAATGCCTATCTTGAGCATAGTGACCCAGTATAATAACAGCATCTGTCTCCAAGGAGATGATTCAGTGTCTCCCCAGCTTCAAGACATACATGTCCCACGTTTTTTGAGTTGCTGATCAAAATATTACATTTAGCTAACTAGAATCCCATCTCTGTCCAATATTATATACTTGGAGCTTTTCAGAGTGACCAGGCCTTGTACTGTCAGACTTGTAAAAACACACCTAATTTTATATTCTAAAGACTTTATATTACTTAGAAGCAGAAAATTAAGCTTCTGGATAAATAGCATGATTTTAGTCTCGGTTATGAGCTCGTTTTCTATTAGTTCTGCTCAACTATTTACCAGGTTGCTAGTTTACCAGTCAGCTATTATTATTCTGAAATGCATTTCTGTGGCAGAAAAAGTGCAAACACTTCTATTGTTACTTAGCTCCTCAAGAATGAAAAAAAAGGTTAAATTAATCAAAAAAGGTGGAAAAAATAATGAGGCTGCTAGAAAATACAATAGAAACACCATTAACTTCCCAACTCATCCATGATTCATAGACTTCAGAAGAGGCCTACAGTTAGCCTAACTACTTCACTTTTATAACAAACTAGTATAAATACAGGCTCCACCCCACCTCAGGTTTAGGGAAGATGAAAAAAGATACCCAGGCAGAGAGAGGAAACAGTGTTTTCTTACAAGAGACAGTCTGTTCAACTGAAGCAGCCAAGAAAGAAAAAATTGGCTGCACATCAGAAATATTCTAAGGAAGAAAGATCCTGGTGGTGTGGTGGTTTTTTTGGGGTTTTTTTTTTTTTTTTAATTAGACTTTTAGAGAGCTCTGATGCCAGAACACTGCGTGGTAAAACAGGCAAGAATGTGGCAGTGGAGTAATTCACTATTTTATTTATTTCCTGTATCAGCCAAAGCAAAAAGTGAGTTACCTTTGAACTCTTGCCACATATGTACAACAGTTTTGCTCCATCTAACAAGCCTTTCTGAGAAAAACATTGTAAACACTGAATGCAGCAAGCTGTGAAAATGGGTAAGCATCATACCCCAGCGATCCCAGCATTTTACAGGACCTGGGATACAACACTACATTCTCTAAAGAAACAGCAGAGAAGCTGTGCTTAAGAACTCTGTACTAAAGAATCAAGAAAAGATGCATTGTCTCTAATAAAAGCAGAGATCAGTCCTGACATGGAATACCTGTTGGTTACCTGTAGAAATCTTTCCATCACAGCAGGAAGCTCAGAGCTGGATTCTCAGCAGGGAACATTATTATGTGGTACACTCCAGGCTGACATACTTAAGCTGATTCTGTATGTGCCATATCAGCTTTTACGTAGTTTTCCTTCTACACAGAAACCCAGCAGAATGGAAAACAGAAGGTTCACTTTCAGTACACAGTATGAATGCATGCACCTAATTAAATATGTGGTATTTAAATGACATTTAGGAATCACAGAATGGTTTGGATGGGAAGGGACCTTAAAGATCATCTAGTCCCACCCCCCCTGCCATGGGCAGGGACACCTTCCACTAGACCAGGTTGCTCCAAGCCTCATCCAGCCTGGCCTTGGACACTTCCAGGGATGGGGCATCCACAGCTTCTCTGGGCAACCTGTCCCAGTGCTTCACCACCCTCTCCGGGAAGAATTCTTTCCTGATGTCTAATCTAAATCTACCCACTTTCAATTTAAACTTAGTACCCCTTGTCCCGTCACTACAGGCCCTTTTGAAAAGACACCCCTCAGCTTCCTTGTAGGCTCCTTTCAGGGACTGGAAGGCTTCAATAAGGTCTCCTCGGAGCCTTCCCTTCTCCAGGCTGAACAAGCCCAATTCTCTCAGCCTGTCCCCATAGCAGAGGGGCTCCAGCCCTCTGAGCCTCTTCACGGCCTCCTCTGGACTCGCTCCAACCAGTCGATATCCTTCTGATGTTAAGGGCGCCACAGCTGGATGCAGTACTCCAGGTGGGGTCTGACAAGAGCAGAGCAGAAGGGGAGAATCTCCTCCCTCGACCTGCTGGACACACTTCTCTGGATACAGCCCAGGATACGGTTGGCCTTCTGGGCTGCCAGCGCACACGGCCGGCTCATGTTCAGCTTTTCATCCACCAGTACCCCCAAGTCCTTCTCCTCAGGGCTGCTCTCGATCCATTCTCCACCCAGCCTGTAGTTGTCTTTGGAAATAATGTCTTGTTTATCACTCAGACCCTGATCTATCAAAATCTAAATCTACATCTAAAAACTGCACCAGTGTTAAGACTGTGCATGACTTCGTTCAAAGAAAAGGAATGCTGTGACTGAATAGATCAGGTGAAGACCTAGTCGAGGATGGGAGATCATGACAGGCTGCAAGAATGTAGTAATATTTCTGTTTACCAGAGCTGGGCATTAGATGCTAAGTACGACAGTCAGTCTAGATTACAGTGGACTTTTAAAAACAAATTAAAAAAACATTATTCACCATTTCAATTTGGTGACAGTGAAACAAATCATCATATCAGCAATACGTGCTTCATCAGTCACATAAGAAGTCCAAATACTTTCTAGATAGTCTCCCACTTTCAAGCATTGCCTACAAATTTTAATAATCAAAACAATTCAGCTTCCTTGCACCACTCCAGATACATACAACAAATCTCCAGTGAATTAAAAATGGAGATTGACCAATGGCTTACTATGTTTGCACCCGAGATTTCACCAGAGTTGGCACAAAAGAGGACCAGACAGATGTCACTAACCAGGTATGCCTGACTACAGATGAGCCAGAGACAAAGTTATGAAACACCCAAGTACGCTCAGATGATCTACCACCAGTAACACGAGGCTTGTGCAAAGGTCACTGATACTTCGCCCAGATAAAATCCCTCATTTTTCAAAATCTGAGGCCTACGTAAGAGTACTTCTGAGGCAGTCCCAGGCGGTACCATAGGAGGTTGCTGGCTGTAGCAGGCAGGCTTGTGAGGGAGCCCTACGAAGGGGCTAGGACCGACTCCCCCCGCCGGGTGCCATTCTGCCCGCCCACAATGGGTACCGC
>NW_010236328.1:0-1115 GCF_000690775.1 Eurypyga helias
TTTTCGTCCGCCAGTACCCCCAAGTACTGTCAAGTTGCTTCCTATTTAGCCAACTCCCTAAACACCCCGCCTGAAACTACTAAACAAAGAAATTACTTCCCTAGAGGATTAGAAGAATTTACTAGATGCTCAGCGGAATTTGAGATTCTGGTCCTAAAACTGCCAGACCTCCGAATCACAAGAGCTATAACACAACACAATCTCCTTGCTCAACACAAAACACAGCAGAAGAAACGGGAACTTTGGAAAATAACTTCCGACGCACGCGTCCCACGTCGGGTTGATATTTGCAAGAACGTGAGGGAAGAACGTTAGGTAGACATGAACTAGTAATACCATTTAACTCCTATTGCAGTCACTCAGACTACAACCAAAATAATAATAAAAAATCCTTAGATATTAGTGACCCAACAGCAAGGTTGGGTCATCCAAGGCCAGGCTGGACGAGGTTTGGAGCAACCTGGTCTAGTGGAAGGTGTCCCTGCCCATGGCAGGGGGGTTGGAACTAGATGATCTTTAAGGTCCCTTCCAACCCAAACCATTCTATGATTCTAAGGTTTAAAAAAATTATTCACTGTTGGCTGTCGGACCACCGGTAGATCTCCAGAACAAGAACGAAGGAAAGCAGCCTGCAACAGTGGGCCAAGAACCAGCACGGTAGGTTCCATCAGCAGAGCGCTCCGCGTTCCAACGATGTGGGCAGCTTTCCTTAGCGCAGGAGGCAATTCAGGGGTTCGGTCACTTTGTGCTCGGAGAAGCCACCTCCCGGGACCGCGGGCTGCCCACCGCTACTCCCCGCAGCAGCACGGCGCTTGGCCACGCCAGGAGGGGAACATTCTGCGCAGGTGTACCCCAGCTAGGCATCGCTGGGATTTAACCAGATACGCGGAATAAAGCAACCAGCTCTAATTAGGCCAAGACTAATTAGGCCCACGTGACCATGTTCCACAAAGTTCGGGGATGCGCAGCCACTGAGGACCCACTCTGACAAGGGCACGGGGGCTGCTCTGCCAACGCCTCCCACCACAACCATGCTTTTGGGTCCGGCTGCCCCCCACACGCACGTTCCCGTGGCCCAGCAGCCCCCACGCACACACAGGCCCAGCTGGCACGGC
>NW_010236329.1:0-1584 GCF_000690775.1 Eurypyga helias
GGCCGCCATTGCCCCTGGGCTTTCGAGGGTGTGGGTTTTAGTCCCTTCCGCCAGGAAAAGCGTGTGGGAGGCATGCAAAGCGACTGCGACAACAGAACGATAATTAACGACTAATTGGCGGGGGGGCTAGAGTCTCGTGGGAAAATAAAATTGTGAGTTGTTTTAGAATAACCTTCCCTGTAACCTTCTTTTTAACACGCTTCCAGCCATATCCTTCCTACTCTTATCTGGCAGAGATCTTGCCTGGCAACACCTGAGTAATTGATGCTTATGAAGATGTAACTGATTCTTCATGATGGCGAAACCAGTTAACGCGCTTCCCGTACGTCCTCTCTTCTTGGAGGCAGTTACCTGGTTTAGCTAAGATCATAGCCAACTGTCATAATTTCGGAAAAGGCTGGTTGTGACACTGTATGCCATACTCTTGGGTCTCGGAGAGGGAACCAGCCTTACCGGAGTCATAGAATCATAGAATCACAGACTGGTTTGTGTTGGAAGGGACCTTAAAGACCATCCAGTTCCAACCCCCCGGCCATGGGCAGGGACACCTTCCACTAGACCAGGTTGCTCAAAGCCTCATCCAGCCTGGCCTTGAAGACTTCCAGGGATGGGGCATCCACAGCTTCTCTGGACAACCTGTTCCAGTGCCTCACCACCCTCTCTGTGAAGAATTTCTTCCTGATATCTAATCTAAACCTCCCTGATTTCAATTTATACCCATTACCCCTTGTCCTGTCACTACAGGCTCTTGTGAAAGTCCTTTCGATTATGCTGTGTCCCCTCGTTAGCTGTTGTGGCAGTGTATGGTAAATAATGTCACGTTGTGCCTGACGCCGGTTGCAACAATTGTACATGGGGATCACAAGGGAAACTGCTTTGCCTTACAATTTATTCTCAAGTGACATATATCTCTCTGTATTATTTACTTAGAACGTCTCAATCTTCGTATTTTGCTGATACCCTTGCATAAATATGATTTTCTTAATTTAAAGAAAACAGAAGGCAGAAGCAAAGAAGCCAATGCACACGAAATGCACAGTATTAAGGGTTTCCGTGTTCTCTCTTGGTTCCGTCACTGCGCTGGAGTGATCACTGTGTAACCGAACTCAGTTCTGGTGTACGTTTGCACAAGAATACACCCCGAGATCCTCCAAGGATCTTCTTCGGGTTTTCAAGGCCAGGAGTGTAGTTTGGTACTGGTTTAACAGCCGACGTAGCTAGTGCAGCAAAGGTTAGTAAAAGCGCTGTGAAATTGTCTTTTAGTAATTCCTGTTTGAGATAAATGAGGCAGAGCGCGTCTCTGAGAAAAGTCGTATTACACTACTTTCAATGTGGTGATTTAGAAGCAGGTTCTGATTCTAGCTGTATATTACATTTCCTAACCTGATAGAGCCTCAAGTATTTCTTTACATTAGAAGGCTGTAAGGGAAGAACCTTGATTTATGACTTTCTTCGTAATCTGACAGCTGCTTTGTAGAACTCTTTAACAGTTTTTGTTTGCCTATCCAACACACTGTTGAGGTGTTAGTAAATATATTAATTATGTAATATAAAAATTAATATATAAAATATTAATTACTTATT
>NW_010236330.1:0-14732 GCF_000690775.1 Eurypyga helias
GGCCCCGCCCCAGGAGCCCTCACAGGCGCGCTGTGGAGACGGCGAGCGGGAGGCAGGCGGCACGCGGCCTGGGAGCTTTGCTTTTCTTCCCTCTTAACCTGACGCTGACGTACTGCTCCCATCGGTGGTCTTCGCAAATGTGAGTGAGCCTGCTGACGCGCTTGTTTTAGCAATGGAAATACCGATTCAAAATGTCACCCGGTGATTTTCATCTGTGTGGGAGAAGCAGCTCTAGGAAAAGCAGATCCGCTTCTTCCTTAGCCTGCTAATGGCCCTGCTAATGTTCCCTGCCTGGGAGGCAGGTGTTTAGCTGGTTTTGGAAATAAATGGGAATTTGCATTCCTTCTCTGAAGCACGAGTGAACTCCAGTCTCCCCCACCAGTGCCAGGTTTGAAGTTGAAATTTCTGATTTGAGGCGATTCTGGGGAGATGACTCTGCACCGGCCTGGGAGTGAAATCCTATTAAAGCATTTGCTTCTTGAGATGGTAGCTTGGAGCTCCATGCTCTTCCCTATTGGAAAACACAGCTCCTCCGCTGTGGCTCCTACACGTGGAGCTGTGGGCCTAGTGAGGGGCAAGGGTAGGATGCGGTTACCGGATGGTGTTCCCTGCAGGCCCCGCACCTGGAAGCCTTGGCTCCCTGTGAAGTGTTGTAGCCAAACTGCTGTCATTTGGCCAAAACCCTCTTTTAATCAGAAATGTTCTGCTCAGCTATTGTTAGAGCTAAGATCTGCTGATATTTGCAACAGAAAAGGATGTTGTGTGTTTCTTCCGCTTGCGGGTCCCAGAGTCAATATTTGTTTAGCAAATGCTGATATTCTAATTTGTTGTGCAATGCGAAATCCTTCAGCAATCCAAAAATTGCTCCCCAGACTACAAATAAAGGACAGGATTTTATCTTGTGGGAGAATACTATTGTCAAGTGTCCTGTTCGTTAAGTAGTTGGGAGGATCTATCTCCTGCAGTAGGAGATGCTTCAGAAAGCAGTTCTGGGGGACAGCCTCACTGGGGTGATTTCTGCAAGTCAGAGGGAGATGCCAGGGAGGAAGGAGAACAAGGGATGGGCACTGGAAGTGGATACTTTTCCTCTGGTCCCTGGAGCAAACAGATGCACAGTATCAATTAGCACATACCTTAGGGCACCTTATGTACTTAAATGAAGGAGGGACAAGATCAAAATATCACCTTATGATTAACAAGAAAGACGAGTTGTGTAGTGATCTTAGAGCAGGATCATAAAACATTTTGCTATTCCTAAGAGGCATTGAGGAAAAATAAGCAAGAGGATACAAACACCCAGAGCATTGAGCTCTTGGACAAGAAAGCAAAACAAAGCAAAAGCGGGGAAAAGATAAACAGACATTTAATTTCTCGCTGGATTCAGTGTCTTATGTTTACAAAAATATGGGGTGGGGGAGGGAGAATTGGTTAACATGCATATGCCAATACTGATATCCGTTATGTTCTGTCATATATGAAATTATCCCATAATTGAGGCAAATTACTTGAAGCCTTAAAAATATCCCAGAAATGCTGATGTGGAAAAGACCTTGGGGTGTATGTTGCCAGGCTCTTGGGCGAGATCAAGTGTACCTGTCTCACCTCCAGAAGCTGACAGTCTGTCTAACCTCTTTTTAAACCTCAGGTATTGATTTCTCATCTTCCCTAGACAGCCTGTTCTGGGTTCTCACTACTCTTACAGTTAACAAGACTTTCATTTTTCTAATACCTAATTCTTTCTACCGCTTGTCCTCCTGTCAGTTTGTATGGAGAAGAACTGATGAATGTCCTCTTCTGTTACTGCCTTGTTGGACAGTTTTGGGTGATGCTTTAGCATCTCCTTAACATAAGCTCAACCTGGCCTTGCTTTGCAGAAAAAGAAGAAGAAAAAAAGAAAATTTGGTTCTTTTCATGCTGACCATGCTTCTGAAATCACTTAGTTGTTTGTGGGTTTGGGGGTTATTTCCTTCCTATTGATTTTTCCTTACATTTTAAGAAGTGGCACTCGATATGGGCTTTCTGTAAGATAGCCAGTGTCTTTCTAGTGCAATGGGAACAGAAGAATAAGCTCCTTGGTCTTACTATCTTACGATTCTGTCACAGTTCTCTGATATTTCTGGTTTTCCAATAATAACGTACTTCTTACTTGCACTCACTGTAACGTGCTGAAGAACGGATACTTGGCCTTTTATCACCTCACGCTTTCCCCACGTGCATTTTAGAAGGAAGAATGAGCATATAGAAAGTGCTGCACTGTATCAGGTTTCAGCTTTCAGATATTGTATCCTTGTCTCCAACTTGTCGATGATGTATTCTTTCTCTGCTGATTCTGCTCACATTTCTTAGCTTGGTGTCACCTACAGTGGTTGAAATGCTCTTGCTCTTTAGTCCTGTAAGAGCAATGGCATCTCTGATACTGCTGATGGTGGCTGTTCCAGAGATCATTTATCAGAAAAGAGTTGGTGACTTCAGGCCTCGAGCCACTTTCTGAGCCTCTGGGAAGGTCCAACCCTCATGTACTAAAGATTAAAAACAATGTCTAGATTTAGGGCTAGTAGTTACTGCTTTTGCAAAATATCTGTATGTTGATTTAAATGTCAGAGTTGTTTAGAGGTGATGTGAATGTTGTTAGTGATTTGGGTTTTTAGATCCCTCTGAAAAGAGAAAGGTTTTACAAGGTTGTTATTATAGTATTCTATTAGAACCATCTTCTTCTCTATGCATTGATGCCAGCATCGCATGATCATTGTTTGGAACTAGTAATACTCTGTAATCCTCCAGTGAAAGGAAACAAAAACAATTGTTAAAAGGTTTATTCCTCCTTGTAAAAAAGCTACCATTGTTGTCAGGTAGCTCGGGTGGTATTCCGAAAGGACTTATTAGGACATAGCAATTCACATAAAGATGAATATATTTGCAATATGTAGTTATAGTGTAATTATAAAGTGCTGTGTGATTCTTGGGTCTTAGAGTATTATTGTTACTAAATGCTTTCACTCGCAAAGTGACACTAATGCATTTTGGTTTAGCTACTATTATTTCAGTTAATTTTACACCCAAACTGAAGTAAGGAAAGCAATTTAAATATTTGGAGGCATTGCTATGTTATTTTAAATTACTTGGAGAAACAAACAAAACCCCTCCCACGTTCTGAAACACGAGCATGTAAAAGGCCTCATTTTATTTGAGAGGGGAGTGTTGAGGAAAAAACTAAAAAGTCTTTTTACAGCAAATGCATTTATCCCCTCACTTGAGGGCTTATGATAACGTTTTCCTCAATGCACTCCGTGACAATTATTCACATTCCACTTTGAAAATATGTAGTGTGTACCTTTATAATGAATATCTGGTATTTTATAATTCTCCTGGGTTTCTTGCCTGATTGTCTAGCCCCTGTGCGGTGCCCTCCTCCCCCCCCCCATCTTAGGTCCTGTTCTGGCTGGTCTTTTTTTCCCCCTCTTGCTTCTTTTGGATGCTGTTTGAAAATCCTGAGCCTCTTTTGCTCTTTTTTTTTTTTTTTTCCTTTTCCCCCCATGATGCTTCCACCTCCCATTCTGCTTTCTGCTTTCCCTTTGCTCTTTTCCCATGCAGCAAAAATTCTTTCCTTTTGGTGCTTCAATTTTCTTCTCCTTGTGCTGGCCTGTGCTCTGTCTGACTGTATCCCTTTGTTGCTCATTCCCTTACTGTCTCCCTCCTTTGCTCACCACAGGAGTGTCTCTGCACTCCCTGCACTTCGTCAGCCCATTTCCAACGGGTTTCCAGCTGCACTACTTCCAGTTGATATCCTTATTTCCCCCCTTCCCCCATGTTTTTCTGAATGCTGCTCTGGTCGCCTGCTATGTCTGATTAGCTGGCTCCAGGGTCCAAGTTAAATGTCAGTATAATTTTTTCTTTCTTCTAGTCTTAAAGGAGTGCCATGAAATGGAATCTGAACACCAAAAAATTCACTTTTTCTGGGAAAGGTTTATCCTGCAGTGTCCAAGTAGGCACTAAATCCCCACCTGGTTTGTTTCCATTTCTGATGGCAGCCATTCCCTTGTTAGAACCCATCTCAATCAACAGTTGCATAGTCTAAAAGACTGGTCTTGATAACAGCAATAATGAGGCATTAGTTGGGCATGCGCTTCACATCTTCCCTATGCAACTACTGCTTAATTTTTATTTATTTAACTCTAATACAGTATTTTCCAGTTAGGAGACACAAGTTCATAACCATTTTTTTCTGAGAACTTATTGGGGGTTATTAAAAAAGCACATGGCAGTGGACTACAGCCAGTATGTGTCTGACCAGCTGTGACCAGGCAGGGCAAGCGACACAGTGAAACAGCTCTGTGCCACAGATCAACCCAAGGAGGGCAGGCAGGACCAGCCTTGCAGGGGTCAAGGTGCAGGGATTTTCTTCTGGACACTGTGGATAACGCTTAGGAAAGATGAACAACTGGGCAGCAAGAGGGATCCCAGGTCTTGTTTGCTTCCTAGCTGAACTCTTGGCAGTTCGAGGGTGGAGGCAGAGGCAGGGATGGTCTGGCTGGGCAGGCTGCCTTCTGGCCAGGGGATGTGTTGGGCATCACGACTTGGAGGGAGCCGTGCTGTGCCAGTGCTAGCTCTTGTCTGAGCAAGGGCTGGTATTTGTGACCTGCTGTGCCAAATGTGGTGGTAGGGATGTGCCAGAGGAGTGTTAGGCATGGAGGGCTTGACCCTTGAAGTGTGCTTTTGGCAGCCCCATTGCCTGCGGGAATTGCAGGCTAGGAGCTCATCATGCACGTAAGGGCTTTGCTGGGTGGGGGCCAGGAGAGCCTTCCCTGGCCAGCATGAATAGCTTGTGCTTTTGATCAAAACTGAATTTTCATCTGCTTTGTGTTTAGGGACGGAGTGCTCTTACTGCATCACTGACCCCCCTCTCTCAATTTAAAGCTCTTCTGTATTGCTCTCAACTGCTCACAGATAGTTTATATTAAGATAAGGATCATTGTTTGGCTTTTAGAGAGATTTAAAGTAGCCTAAGGGAAAGCATTGCACTTGGCAAGGGCAGTTACTTGTACGATGAAAAAGACATTATTACAATAAATATAGCAAACAAACTCAGTTCAGAAGGAAAGAGGTGACGTTTGGGAATTAAGTCCTGTCTTTCTGAGCTGTTGTTCAGGTTAGTATTTTCTGTCAAGTGACATCCAAGAGCCACAGTTTGAGCAGTCCCAATCCCCTGAAGGAGGGATGCTCTGACTGAGATGCCAGTGGAGCTGCAGTGACCACAGGTAACCCTCCTAGAAGGATTGGCTTTGTACATACCTGATGAGCAGTAGCCAATGAAAATAGAGTTGGCTGTTGATAAATAAATACATTAGAACTGGTATGGGCTGCAGAGGGTGTTCTTCCCTATGGATTGCGCTGATAACATGATGGAGGGAAAGGCAGAGAATTTTGATAATTAATCTGTGTTTGATTCCCAAAGATAAAAAATTGAGTTAATATTTTATGACCAGCTCCTTTTGCTTCCTTTATCAGTTGCAGAGGGAGTCTCTCAGAACAGCTAACCCTTGACGAGTGGAAGGACTGGGAGGAAAACAATTTTTAAGACAGAGAATTTATTTTTGCATTGCACATTTTGCTTGCTTTCTGCCCCATGCTCATGGGAACGTTTTGATGAAAATCTAATGAAAAATAAATTAGAAATTGATATA
This sequence comes from Eurypyga helias, assembly GCF_000690775.1. NCBI lineage: Eukaryota > Metazoa > Chordata > Aves > Eurypygiformes > Eurypygidae > Eurypyga > Eurypyga helias. The sequence continues at coordinate 5,682 of NW_010236330.1, forward strand.
AAAATGAAAATTCAGCTACTTCTTACTTGAAAAGCAAACATTACTCATCAGCCAAAATACATCTTTTAAGAAATGGAAGTTAAATTGGACTGAAATTGTGTGAAAGATTTTAGCTCGATCTGTTAATGGCTTTTTTACGCTGGTGTATCTGGTGAAGATCCTCAGAAACCTCCCTTCTGAACGCCCTGGATGTTTCTTCACAGGATGCTTCCTGTTGTGTCACGTTCTTGGTGGGTTTCAAAACCTAAACACACTTAGGAAATACTGAATTGGGATCTCAAGAATTGTTTACATACGAGACCTAGAGAAAGACACTCAAGCATAGGTTTCATGTGTTGACATTTTAATCAAATCGTATCTGAAACTCTGTGAGGAAATATTTAAGAAGGTAAATAGGTTTATATCGAGCCAATTTTCATTTTAGCCCCCCTTTTCACAAAAACTTACCCTCCCTAAGATTTGTGACTGTCCAACCTCAGCTGGATAATCCTCTCTCCTTCCTTTTCTCCAAACAAAAAGAGAGACTTGAATGCTTGGCAGAAAACAAGCACATTTGCCTCTAGTGAGCAGCTTAACCATAACAACAGAAGAAAACTTTCACTTCTTTTTAAATGTCAGGGGGCAGAAGAACTGCCCTGGGAGAACACATGCCTTTTCAGGGTTTTCTTCATCACCTGAACCCCTCTGGGATGAACTGTCTGTCGTTGTGGGACTTGGTGTCTAACCGGAAGGTAGTGCTAAATGGCATCTGTGGACAATGATGTCTGTTAACAGACGTTACAGTGATTAACAGCTTTTAAAAACGGTGTGTTAAGGTGGGGTTTTCAGTCAGGCTGTTGAGATAAACAGGGAACAAGTTGGTGCTTGGGTGGTGGAGAAAAGAGCTGTGAGGGCATGGCGATGCGGAGTCAAGATATGCTCCTATTTTTGCTAATGTTGGATGATAACCTTGATTTGTGAGTTCTGCCCTCCCCCTTTTTCTTCACTGAACATTTTACAGCTGAACTATGCCTCTTGACTTCTGATTTTTAACAGCTACCACTGCTGATCACGAAACATGCCTTCGTGCTGAGTAGCTCAATTTTGGCTTCTTGCCATTTTAGGCTTTCTGCTAAGCTGCCTGCGTGAGAAAAGCGAGTCACTGTCGAATCAGAGTACTTCTTGGCACGTTGGGTTTTTTGTACCCTTAAATCCTATAGTTTGTTATTTCTCTTGCTGTCCTGTATAGGAACCTTCACTGTGGAACAGGACTTTGGTGTATATAAATACTGAAGGAAGGACTCCCTCCACTGAGAATCTGGGAATGTGAGAGATATTTGATGTACTTAGATAGACCCGCATAAACAAATGGTCAAAATTACTCTGAGAATGGGTGCCCCTTGTGCAAAGGTATTTGTGAGGCATTGCAGTAAAACTTACAGAAGATAAAGAGGTGATTTTGTAGAAGTTTGTGGAAACTCCTTCGAAGATCAGGTGTAAATAAAATCTGAAAGTCCATGAAAATGTAACACCTACGGAGTGTTTATTGACCTAAGATAGGATCGGTTCTCAGTGTAATGATTGAGAAATGAGAGGTGAGGTGGACAAAAGATCTACTGAAGGTTTTTTTTCTTGAAGATACTGGGATCTCTTGGTGGGTGTTTGGGGTCCCTCTGTTCACCACTTGCCAATACGCAATGCAGTTTGCAGTACTGACATTTCTCTGATTTAGACTACTCGTTCGTCTGTTCATTTACCATGGGCTTTATGGATTAGCATGCAAATCATAGCACAAACTGATATTTATCTTCTGTTGTGAATTTAGCTTATCTCTGTATTTTCCAGAACACTCGCTTCTTTCTGTGTTGTTAGGGTCAGTGGTTCTTAGTTGCATCTATCCATCTCGTTGTAACTCTGGACAGGCCGACGTGAAGCTATTTGTTTAACCGTTTCAGTATCTCTGTCACCCTTGGGCTGTTGATTGAGTCTGCTGAAGAGACACACATCTATACAGCCACACTTGATTTGTTGCAGGTCATTTTTTCCCTCCCCATTCAATTCTCGCTTGTCATCAGTCAACTGCTCCATCTCAGCACCGCTCTCTTCCTTCAGCTTGTGTGTCGACCTCCACTGCTGCCAGCCGCACCAGATGGAAGCAAAGTTGTGTGCCCATTGTGCCACTGATCACATCCAAGCCCAGGATGGCATGTGCCAGCTGGCTCCGAAGGTATCATTTCGTGTGTCCTCCAGTTGCCATTGGCTTGGAGGATAATTTGGCATGTTGATTTTGGTCAGAAAAATTATCCGTGCATCTGTGGCAAGCCATCTGCTTTGTGTGCAGTTAATGGCATGGGGAGTGGGATGGTTGCATCTGACCCTCTTCCACCGTACGACAGTTGAGGACTTCTCTCTGCTTTCTGTTTACGTTCATGTCTGGCTGTGAGTGTCCGCAAACCGCTCTGTCCTAGCACACCTTTCAGGGTCAGCATCCTGCTGCCTTTTCAATTATAGGTGCTTGCCTTTGTTTTTCCAATATCCTTTGAGACCATGGCTAGGAGCTTTGCCTTGTGTTTTCCTGGCTTCACACCACGCTGCTGATGTAGTAACTTGTGGTTTGGCGGGGGTTTTTCTGCCGTGGTTTACCACCACGTACAGTCAGTAGATGCAGATTTCTTGGGGGTGTTTTGCACATACGCAGCTGGGGATCTTCCAGTGTGTGTGTTCTTTGTACACCCAGTAGAAGGTGCTGGTCGTGAAAGATCTGCTTACTGGTGCCTTTCCTGTGTATGCTGTTACGGGTGCTGGGTGAAGGCAGACTGATGCTGTGTTTGAAAACACATTCCTACACATTTCTCTCTCGCTTCTTGGCTCCGGCTGTGCTACTTTATTGGGAACAAAGCCAGAATGTAGCCCTAACTTTGCAGTATGCAACCATCAGCTTGGAAATGCTAAATCAGTTAAACATGGTCTCACCTAAAATGCTGATAGCGTCTGGTCTGTGCAGGTGTTAGTGTGTGCAGAGTGAGAGCAGCGTGGGAGCCTGGAAAGCCTGTATGGCACTTGTTCTCTCAGGAGCAAGAGGGCATCATTATGAGTGACTGGATTTCTAGTCATGATGTTTGCAACACTCCTTGCTGACACATAGTAAATGCTGATTTTAGTTTCTCCTTACCTCGCTTCACAAAATGGAGCTGGAAGTCATTCAGTACTTTGTATTTGCTGCTGCACAGAAATGTACTGGTACTTCCAAATGGGAGGTTCAGACTTCTCAGTCGTGAAATTTGGTGCTTCTGTCTCAGCAATTTCTTGCTCATCAACCTGTTTAAGTCACTCTGCATTTGAATGGGTGAAGTAAGGTATAAGTCATGTTACTATTGTTTCCAGTTGTTAGCAACAGCAGACTGAGCCAAAATCACCTGACTATTCTCGAACAACAGAAGTTACAAGAAATATATTGTGAAACAATCAGACTAAATTACATGTGTACTTTGGCAGACTTCAAATGGATGACATTGATGAGTTCTTAAAACCGTGACCATTAAGTCAAGCACAGGCTTTGATACCATTAATGAAGAAATAATGTTTTGACGTTCATACCTTCATAAATTCTGATGCTTCTAATTGTCCTCAAGTAACAAAACACTGTTGTCATCTGCAATAATGTGCTCTTTAAAAATTTTACCTGAGCTACGTGAAGCTGGGCGCTTTATGTTTGAGAAGCATTTCTTGTTTGTGCTTTTATTTCCTTCTCTTTGGTGGCTGCAGGTCCTGCTCTTTAAGCCCCCAGCCATGCTTCAAGGTCTTGTGCAGTGACTGTTGCGTGGGTCTGTATAAGGCTTGAGCTGAGCTTCCAGACCTGAGCAACGATGTGCTGTGCATTGACTTAGCATGTTGATGTATGACTGCTTCCTCTTCTATCCTCAAAAAGGGCTCTAATGATGCTTTTTCTTTTGTTGGTATTGCCTTTTGTTCCCATTACACGGAGGACGATCCAGTCTGAGAAAGATAAATTTCACCATTTGTCTTGTCAAACTCTGAGATGGAGTTTTCCGTTACGCTGGTGGGGCAGAGTATCGGTAGTGCTCTTCCCGAGTGCGCGTGGGTGGCTGTGTGCAGAGACCCCTTGCTTCCTTAATGGGATCTGTGTACTCACCTCCCACACAGCAACCTGCAAATGTACTGCAGACACTCACGCCTCCTTGGCTCACTCTCTTCCTACCCACCGATGGGGCTTAACAGTACTGACTTCGGATGTAAAACCACTCAGTAACCCTCCTTGGTAAGCCATCAATTAATAATGTGAAATACCCATTCTGAGCACTTGCACTGCTTAAGGATTCATTACCTTGTCTTTTGGTTGACCTGACAAAGCTGTTCAGTGTCTCTCGTTCCGATGCAAAGTCCTAGATTCAACTTTGCTCCTGGGACCACGTACTCCAGCTGCGGCCGATCTTTTGTAGAAAGGAGAGAACAGAACACAGCTGAAAAATTAGTCCCAGGAGAGAGTTAGAAAAAGGTATATAAAAATATTTTGCTTAATAAGAAGGGAAAAACCGTAGTGTTCATGCTAAAGGAATCTTGTTCATGTTCCTTGCTGCCCTTTACCGTACCATTTAAATGTGTGGTGGAGAAATCCTCTAGCTATATAGCTGTTATTGTTGACCCATTTTCTCAACAGCTAATGGCTAAGACTGAATACATATTACTGCCATTATAATTGTTAAATTTTGCTTCGCTGTATCGGGAATTCTGTGAATATTGTGAGTCTGGCCCAGAGCACTTTGCTAATCAAACACAAATTAAAACTAACCCAACTGACTGCTGTAAAAATATTGGTACACTTCCTAGTAGATTTACAGTCTCATGTACTAAGAGAGTTTCATGACCCTCTCTTAAAATACACTGACGTGTCTCCATTTTGCACAGGATGAAAATGAGATGCAGTAAGGCCTTTAACTTGCAACTGCACAGCAAATGAAAATTGGCTGTTCCTAGTTTGAGCCTGGGAGCTCTACCTTTGGTAGAGAGGTAGGCATTAACTAGATTTACTTCCAGTTTTCCATATGTAAGAAGTGATTTGTAGGCTTGGTATTGCATTTTCTGCTTCAATAAAGAGCTGGTTTCCGAATGCTGTATATTTTAGGTTCAGTGCCAAAAAAAGACCATTGCAGGTTTTACCGAGATACATTCCAGTGAAGAAATACATTAAACTTTTTTTTTCTTTACCTTTAAGAACATCAGCCAAAATAATGCAGTTCTGAGGCAGGAATAAAGGAAGATACCCCGCATTTTACTGAAAATGCACATCGCATGCTGTCGATTGCCATTTCCTTGCGCTGTACTCAGCGTGGCATCCTATAGCACAATGTAAACAAAATTATAATCTTATCAAGCAGGCTGCTCCCACAGTGATGACAGCTACTTAGATTGCCAGAAGCAGGGCCAGAAAAACAGAGACCATTTTAAAGGAGCTGACAAATTTTTTTAGCAGTGTGGGTTGAAAGAAAATTATAATAAAGATTTCATTACATGCTCTTCAGAAGGGTCAACACAGCAAGTCTCCAGCAGACCTCAAGGGCTGCAACTCAAATGAGGTCAGTGTCCTGAACATAGCAATACCTTGTGCGTTAAGATGAGGTTGGGAAGAGCGATGAGAGCACTGTGGGTCTAATTCTTCTGAGGTGTTAAGTGGGCTGGGGGTATTGCACCATCCTGTTGATAGGATGGACTCACTTTCTGCTTATACCAAAACCAACTAGACTGTTTTGGGCTGACTGAAGGCTCAAGAAGAATGTACTCAACTGTTTCGCTAAGTACGGTAGGTCCTTAACTCACCTACATGTTGAACTGGTGCTCAAAACATTGCTTTAGTATGTATTTGTAGCATTATGGTTAGGGCTTCAGATTTTGGTCACTGCAGAAGGACTTGCCTTACCAGGTCCCTGCGCAGTACATCTTTAAAACCATGCTCATTTTAGAAGTGTTTTTGGAATACTGCACCTGAGATCTTGAGCATAACCCAAAACTTACAAAGCCCTAGTAAAAAAATTGCTGCCCCATTTGTTATTTGTCGGGTTTTCAGTTGACCGGTACATCTTAAAAAAAACCCCTAGAGACATGGAGTGACATACTGCTCTACAGATGGTAACATGAGTTTTAGCGTGAGCTCAGGAGATCTACTCCATCACACACACACTTTTAAATATTTTACGTAAAAGGCAACGGCCCCAGTCCATTTTGTTTCCTTAACAGAAAGGAAGTGTATTTGAAGTTGGCTATATAACTGTCTCTCTAGCTTGGAAGATATTATAGCTCCTATATATTTTCAGTTATTCATGAAGTGTATTGCATATATAATTAAAACATTAATAAAAATAACAGCAGGAAGAGTTCATCAGCAATTCAAATACAAATATTTGTGAAAATCTGTCTTCACCAACGTATTTTTTCCCCCTCTGACTGTTTTGTGTTTTTTTTTTTTTTTTTGTAAAAATATCATAGGCAACATTGCTTAACCATTTTTACCACTCCAGTATCCCTGTAGGATAGTAAATTCACTTAGCTATTGAATTAATTTTCCATAGAATGTGCAACTCGTTATTGTCATGCACTTTCGGAGACATCACATGCATATTCAGCACAGGAAAGGCTCCTGTCTGGCTTTGTATGTGCAGTCCCACCTCAGGGTAGGGAGCTTGCCCAGGGATTTGGAGTGGACCTGACCCTCCCTGCTGCAGCTTGGCACTCCACAGAGAGCACCGGGCACCTTGGTGATGTTAATGTCCTGCAAGCAAAGCAGTAGGGCTTGAAGTGCTTGTTTTGTTTCCTGTTTTCTTAAGGGTGCCTTTGACTGCTCTTTGAACTATGAAACTGCCAGAATTAGGCAGTGCAGGAGATTTGGATTGGGTTTGGGAAGGCAGCCAGGACATCCCACCAGCCATTTACCGTGATTTTGGTGGGACTTGTGTACTCGCCTCTCAGAGCCAGCTTTGAAATTCTCAGCATGTGAATTCATCTTTCCAAGAGTCTTAAAAACCTTGCAGCATGTGCCAACTTTCAGAGCTCATAATAAATATTTTTAAAGAAGAGCTGTCAAATGAGTTAGACTTTTCTAATTCTGGGTTATTAAATTTCCTCAGGATAGAATCTAGATTGTACTTTGCCTCGTTACCATGATCTATTGTATGTCTGTAGTACATGCTGTGTTCCTAAGTGAGGCATTACGACAGTGTGCAGCACTGGTATGTTTTGAGTAACGGTCACAGGATCCAGCCAAGAAGTGGGTCCGATGCACTGGTTGGCAATCGGTTCTGCTTCCAAAAGATGCATTAATAAAGTAAAAAAAAAGTAAGAGAAGAACAGCTGGTATGGGGAGCACTGTTTACTTCCTTAATTAAAAGATCCCCTTTATTTCAAGTATTTTTTCAGCTTTTCTAGTTCAGTTTTCTGTCAGAGGGTGAGTCCATGGCTCTGGAGTGAAAGGAACCGCATTCTAAGAGTTTCGTAGGGACCTTACTGTGGTTTCTCCGTGTCTCATGACTGATTTAGTGCTTCACTAACTCATATCTTTGGGATACTCAGCTGTGAGGAGAATCTTTGTTTTAAGAGTAAAAAGAAGGGTTTAAAACCCCTGTCTGGGTTTTAAAGACCCCTCCTTCTGGGCTGTCTCTTCCCACACATCTCTCTTTGACTGGATACAGATTGACTTCTTCTGCCTTTGCGTTTCAATTCCAAACCACCCAGGTGATATTAAAGGATTTTTCAATGAATTCCATGCTTTTATTGTTTAAAAAGCCGCTATTTACTTCCAGCACAGGAAACCTAGCATCTCACTGCAGGGTAACAGCCTGTCTCTGTGGAACCAGCATTGAGTTGCTGATTTAGTACCTCCGTAAGGAAAGCAGTTCTACTTTCTGTTATTCTGGGTGTCAATTGACGTTAATCCCATAATTGAAGCATCTGGTTTCAGGGTTAAGCTGATATTTATCAGTAAAAACCTGCTAAAAAAGTGCAGATTTGTGTTAAATGTGATTTAGACCAGCCCTGCCTGCTCCTCCAGCACATATCAGACTTTTCTGTATTTCTTGCTTCTTCTTGTCTCTGTAAACTCAGAGAACTGGGCCGCTGCACGTGTTGGTGGAAAGCTGCTCCAGTCACCTCTGTGGCATGGAAGTATATTAGGTTGAGGAAGCACAGACTCAAAGCGTGAAAGAAAATAGCCTCTGAAATTTATAATCAAATAAATGCCACCAACCAGAAATTCAATTTGTAATAACAACAAAATCCATTTTAGGAACAGAGACGACAGAAGCTTTTGCTATCAGAAAATGTGACTATTGTATAAAGCCGAAATTCCCTGAGCAGTAGCTTGATCTGAAGATGATGGCCCAAGCGCCAGCAGAGCCAGTGCTGTTACCACTGGGTTCCTATGTGAATTCAATTTGTTCATAAGACCAGCTGGCACCAGGAATTTCACAGGTGTCAGCAGTCCAGTGTGGAGGCAGCCATGTCTCCTAATTGCAGCAAAACAAAATAAGGTTGACATCATTTGGGCAGAAGCTGCCTGGATTTATATCCTTGAACTCTGTTTCATGTGACGAGAGGGAATGTCAAACTGCTGATCTCCAACAGAGAACTTTCTTCCATTCCTTACAAATGTATTTAATTTCACGTTATGCTTCAGTACTTTACAAATGTATCATCTTTTTGTTTTCATATAAGTGATTTTTCCCTTTGTTTTCATTTAATTTTCATTGTTTTCTTGATTCTACACAGTATTTCCTTTCTGACTTCAAAAGGGAGCTAAGTGGGTACAGTGAATTATATCACAAAATGGAAAAGAAATGTTAGCTCAGTGATGTATTGCTTTTTCTTCTTCTGGATATAGGCCATTATCTTGTAGTACTGCAAATATTTGAATACTTTAAAAACATATTACGTGAATGAAGCTATATAAAATTCCTTTTTTTTAAAAAAAAAGTCAAAGATGCTTTGCATAAGAGTTTAATATTTTAATGTTTTTATTAAAGATGGTTAATGTCATCTGGAGATTTCATAGAATCACAGAGTGGT
>NW_010236331.1:0-32178 GCF_000690775.1 Eurypyga helias
CCTGGCTGAATCCAGCACAGGCCAAAACAGCTGGACTGCTACTCCTTTCGGGTTGGCCATGGTACAGATGATGGGCTGTCAGGATTTTTCTTCCAGGCACATTTTGGGGTTTGGTAGTTTGTCTCTCTTTCTTACTCAGTAGTTACTTGGAGACTTCCCAGACTTTCCAGTAGCTAAGCCACCATTTACCCCTTAGTCTGTGCTAGTCACCACACAATTCAGCAGTTGACAGAGCATAAAAAATAAAATTAATTTTAAAAAAGCTTTCTAGCCATCAGAACAAACTTTGCCCATTCAGGCTGCCCCAAAACTTTAATCAAACCCCAGCTATGGGGAATACAAGATAATAATAAAAACTGAAATCCTGGAGGAGAACTCAGGATTTCAAAATGCCCTAAGGGTGACTCCCACTGCCAAAAGGCAAGGACAAACTCCAGAATCAAGCAAGTCGTGCCAAGAACACTAAGCAAGTAACAACTTTTTGTTTAAAACGGAGAGCTGAAGTTGGCAGAAGGGCTGCAGCTGCTGTAAATGTCACTCGTGTGTGAAAGGCAGAGGTAGCCACTTAAGCCATTAGTACGCAAAGCATTTGAGGCTTTATAGATCAAATGTGGCTTAAAGAGGAGATCAGGCCTGGCAGGCAGCGAAGACCGTGCAGTCCAGGTGGAATGTGCTTTCTGCCTGGGAAATCCCCCTTCCTAAGCAGGCAGCTATGCCCTGCTCCAGCTGTAACATCCAAATGGATTTCAGGTGCAACACACACTGCAAGTCTCAGGCTAAGAAAGAAGCTGATGGCTCCAATGAAACCCAAAATAAATTGTCCCAGGCGATAATGAACCTTCATGCAAGTAATCAAAGGCACTTTTGTCATCGTTGCTCATGTGTGCATCCAGAAAATGCTGGAGACATTACAAGACCTGAGGAGCAAACAGCAGTTTTCCCTAATTCAGACAAGCTGATACATCATTTGCAGTTCCTCCTACTTGCTTTTCCCTGCCCGTAATCATGGGTTGACATTTGCCTGAACCAGGGCAGCTAGCTCTCCCTTGTGTCCCAGTACACCACAGCTGTTGGATACCTCATTTAACCGCATCAGAAAAGAACCAGATCTACCATCACTGACCCGACATCTCCTGCTGCTAGCAGTGCCCACAGCCCCATGCATGAGCAGAGATGAAGGGTCAGTGGCTCACTGCAGGGCAATGATTGCCAGACACTGGCTCAGTGAGAACGTAAGGAAGGAGCAGAGGCACATAACAGTGGTGCCCAATAGCCTGTGCATGACTCAAGTCTGACAGCAATGCAAACCTTCGCCTTGTCTTAGAGAGATGTTCCTCCTTCCGAAGATGAGCTGGCTCATCCTCTTAGTGTGCTTGGCTCCTTCTGACCCCTACAGAGACAGCTTTTGGACCTTTTGGTCAAGCCTACTTTCTACTCCTTAAGCATCCCATGTAAACTCCTTAGCCTGGAGAAGAGGAGGCTCGGGGGAGACCTTACTGCTCTCTACAGCTGCCTGAAAGGAGGGTGCAGAGAGGTGGGGGTTGGTCTCTTCTCCCAAGTGACAAGTGACAGGACAAGAGGAAACAGCCTCAAGTTGTGCCAGAGGGGGTTTAGATTGGATATTAGGAAAGATTTCTTCACAGAAAGGGCTGTCAGGCATTGGAAGGGCTGCCCAGGGAAGTGGTGGAGTCACCATCCCTGGAGGGATTTGAGACGTGTGGATGTGGTGCTTACGGACGCGGTTTAGTGGTGGCCTTGGCAGTGCTGGGTTAACGGTTGGACCTGATCATCTTTTTCAATCTAAAGATCCTATGATTCACACTCAGGATTTACTCAAATTCCCCTCTCTGGTCTCTAACACTAGCTGTGGTCAAAGACAGGTCAATTGATGGCTAAAACAGGCTGCTGTCTTTACCCAGCACTCCATGTTCTCAGGGAATTTGGTAAGGTGTAGCTCTGTCTGACATGTGCCTCTTTCTATCTTCGTGGCAGGATAGCTGGACTCCAGACACCAACATGACTGAACGCTTTGACTGCCACTACTGCAAAGAGTCCTTGTTTGGTAAGAAGTACATCCTGCGGGAGGACAGCCCCTACTGCGTGAAATGCTACGAAAACCTTTATTCCAACACCTGCGAGGAATGCAAAAAACCTATAGGCGCTGACTGCAAGGTATGCCAGATTTAGGTCTTGTTACAGAAATCCTCACAGAGTAGCCTGGATACATAGCTCTAAAATACGGTGCTATCACCTGGAAGGATCCAAGATTCCAGCTTAACAGCTACCTAGGGGCTTCTTTTGGTGAGAAAGTATATTTCTGGACCCCTGTATCTACTTTTCATGACTTTCTGTGGCAAACCTTTCTTTAACAAGCATGTTAATAGGAATCTAAGAGCAGCCCTCTCTTCCCATAAAGTATAGGATGATTTGATGATCTGACTTTACCAAGTAACTCTAACTCATTAGGAGAGACCAACTGTCCTTGAGGCCAGCTGGGCTCTGGAAAGGTGGCAGAAGCTAACTTTGCCTACCTCAGGATCAGAGGGAGGTAAGCCACTGCTGGCTTCGCAGGGACCACAATTCAGTTGTCTTCAAGAGACCAGACATGCTCGTGAAAAGTTGCCAACTCATGGACCATAAAAATCTGGCTAATGCTGGCCGAGGTAATAAGTCAGTTAGAACACAGTTAGAATAATTACCTTTTCAATACAGAATTGTGGTAGTGGAGTCTAACTACAGATTGCAAAGAAGGGAGCAAAGGACTTGCTTGCTTGAGCTATGCACTGCTGCACCACATGGAAACAATGCTGGCCAAGGTAATAAGTCAGTTAGAACACAGAATAATTACCTTTTCAATACAGAATTGTGGTAGTGGAGTCTAACTACAGATTGCAAAGAAGGGAGCAAAGGACTTGCTTGCTTGAGCTATGCACTGCTGCACCACATGGAAACACATACCTGACATAAATAAGGTCTGACCACCTGCATTTCTTTTAAATTGACCAAAACAACTGGAGTTCATGCCTGTTTTACTCTGACCGAATGAAGACAGGTGATGTTTGAGCCATCCAGTGAAGTGTCTGTTGGACTGCTACAGACAGACTTTATCCAATATACGTCCTACTTGCACAAAACTGACCTGTTTAAAGTTGGCTGATAGGCTGCTCTTGCACTAGGACGGCTATTTTTACTACATGGCCATGGGATTCTTGCCTGGTATGAGGAGGTCAGACATTTGATTTCCTACACTGCTGATCCATAACTCCAGAAGTACATGTTAGTCCCTGCTGATACTACCACTCTATTGCTAGGTCAGATATAAAAACATATGCTTACTCAGATTGGAAAAAAATAAATGTCTCATATCTTCCAAATCAATCTATCCCACCCTATCGGCAAATCAGTAGGAAACCCCTTTCAGAAGCCTTGAAAAGGTGAGAATGTTTCACCATCATGACAGGGAACTGGCAATAATCTCTGAAGGGGTACAAAACTGCCAGCTTTCCTACAGCTCATAAATATTCAGATTAGAGAAGAGATACAGCTGGCCTGATCTGAAAAAGCAAAATATTTCTGCCCCATTCCAGAATGTGCTTTTGTTTTAAGGTCTCTTTCTAATCCCCTGAGAAGATATTTCCATGTGTTGATATTCAAGAATTTAAAAACTTGGACCGGCTTCAACAAATCTCGGACAAAGTATTCAGGAATTAATCAGGCTGAACTTTTCAACCCAGATTTATGGATTTAGGGAGCGTGGGTGTTATCCGATATACTGCTCTTTTGTACTTTTAAGCAAGAAACACTCTAATAGCAGACAGAAAAAAATAAGTCCTTAATTGTCTGCAACATAACAGTATTTTAAATATGGAAAGAACCAGAACTGTATGTGGAAAACACATCTATAACAGAATCTAAATATTTCTTAAAGAGCTATAAAGCGTACCAGAAACAAATGGATCCTTTTTTGTTTCTGTGAGTGCTGTTTGTGCCAGACCATGTTTTATGCTGCAGCATTTGAACCTGTTGACCAATTTTAACCAAATTCTGACCGATGGATTAAAGTTGCAAACTTAAATTCCTACAAGTTTTCTGAAAAGAAATGTGCTTGGGTAGAAAAAGAGATCCTATTAATGTTCCCACTGAGAGGAAAACTAAAGTAGTTTTTCAATGACAGTAATAGATGCTAGAGAATACATTTGAGAGTGCCCTTACAAATGCCTCAGCCAGAAGATAAGTTTCAGCTGAAGACTGTGCACTGTGTGACTGAGCACAATTCAGCCATGAAACACAGACACAAAATCATGCTTCTGCTCCTCATTAAACTGTATATATACATAGGTATATAAACACCTAAGAAATATACACATATATACATAGAATCTCAGAATGGTTTGGGTTGGAAGGGACCTTCAAAACCATCCAGTTCCAACGCCCCTGCCATGGGCAGGGACACCTTCCACTAGACCAGGTTGCTCAAAGCCTTGTCCAGCCTTACATATGCAGGTATAGATGTATTTTTACATGTATCTTTTTAAACCTTGCATTTGCATTTTTCCCTGAAAAAAAAGATAAAATGTACTGTGTTTGGGAATAAAACCAGTATGTTTACTGCATGAACCAAAGGGACTCCATATTTATGCGGATGTTCTGACATCACCTTTATACAGCTGTAAGATTTGGAACCAAAACCTACCAGAGTGACAGTGTTATCAGGAAGGGTCACATTCAGGCCTCTGCATCTGGCCGGTGCAACCACCCCCACATCAACGTCACAACCTGAGAAGCCCAGTGTAGCTCTCACTTCACACCCTCCTCTTCAAGCCCCTTCTTGGCCACTGTTGTTTCTCAGCAGTGAGAAGAGCTGAACTGAGGACCCAGCTGAAGCTGAGATGCTCTTAATTTCCCTCCTGCCAGCCCTCCCAATTAAAAGCAACCCTCCTAGAGCTGAAAGGGTTCCACTGAAGTAAAACATGTTGACAAGAGGACAGCCAGCTCCCCATCCCTGACACCGCGTATCAGCACTGTCTCACTGGAGTTTAGCCTGCTCACACACTGCTAATACTCCAACTAAAACAGCACTGGGCTCTGAGAGGGTCAAACTGAAGCCAGATTTTCACCGTGTGTTTTAGCTACGGCACAGAGTCCCTAAGACAACTATCCTGAAGACAAGCTTTCTTTGAATTCAAAATAGGAGAGAATTTGCGTCATTCGAACTGCCTATGGTAATTTATCGGTAACTCTGAATGTAACTGAGCAATAACTAATTATAAATGCTTTTTAACCCTGAATGACAACATGTGTCTCAATGACACCTTTGGGCTTGGGTCATTTTGTTAACTGTAAACAATTCCAGCTGAAGTTTAGGAACCTTTCACAGATTAAAAGCGTCATAGACTGAGTGGTGGGAGGCACTGGCAAGCAGCAGAAACATACAATGTCATTTCTCTTGCAGCTATTACACGTTACCCATAATCCAACAGGTTCTAACAGAAATTCTAACTTTTCCTAAAAAGAATGGGCATTTCATCACCCAAATCCCTGGTGAATTCTCATCATGCCTGCAGTTTCACTCTTCTTTCTGGAAATCCATTTATTATATTCCCATTTGCTTAACTGCTGAAGTGTGACTTTTGCTTGGACTGGGTTTTTTAGCAGTTTCCTTGCAAGCCCTGTGGCACAGAAACCATCACAAATACAGGAAATATCCGCAGTAATCCGGTGTTTAATGCAGTCCACAAGTCAGCCTCAGCAGGCAGGAGGGGGTGAAAACTCTCTCCGCAAAATGTGAGAATGACATTAGAAGCGAGTTGTGAAATAAAGCTACTGTGTCGGCACGCAGGCCAAAAATTAATCGAAAGGGTGGATTTTACACTCAAACTGAACAAAAAAATAAAGCCTCTAGTAATGTGCATCAGGAAAGAAAGAAAATACTTGGTTTTCAAATTTTTAATGTTCAAACCTTGCCCTGAGTTGCAACACTTTTTCAGTGCATTACTGAACAGCAGGCTAGGTGTTGTGAAGTGGAATGGTAGGAGAGATAGACACCTTCACCTCTTCTCATATCCCTAGGGGGCTGGGTTCAGCACAATATCACTTTATTTTCCTTTTTCTAAACATACTTTTGATAGGGAAGTGGCAATCTAAAAAATCATATTGAAGTGTCTTGCTACAGGGCGTGCGTGGCTCGAATCTGTACAGCATTTAGTTGTCGTGCACCGTTTCCCCTGCCCAAACTTCTGAAAAGACTGTCGCAGCAAGCAAAAAAGCTTGATGTAGTCTTCATTGATGGAAACATATACAGCTACCCTCCTGGTAATAATCCCTCTAATCTCCTTCTTCCTGTGGGGTTCCTGTTCAAAGCCAGTTCAGGAGAAAAGGTAATACAAAATGGCTTAAGTTTACTTAGACTTGTAACGCCAGAGTAGAAGAAAACAGAGCTGCAGGATATGAGGAGTCTATGCTTAACCCAGTTACCTCGTAACTCTGGTCTTGGGGCTTTTCTAGTTTAACAAACAAAAGAAGTCACCAGCAGTCCCATCCTAGAGGCCCTATAAACCATGCTGGACCAAAACTACACAGAACTGTGGAGGAACTATCAAATGTGATTTTTGCCAATGTTGAAAACAGTTATCTTGACAAAGTTTTCCTTGATGACATCATAAAAATACGTGAAAATAAAATCACTTGAAACGCATGGAATGGCTTTTCAAATTGTAAGTTTCAACCCCATTTTGCAAGGGATAATTAAAAAATTTTGAATACAAATAAGGTCTGCACTAAGTTTTGCTTGCAACATACTTCTACAGTCATCTGAGTGTGTCCAAAGAACCTCCACTTGTCCCACTCTCTCACATCCAATTGAGAAACGTCCCAGGATTCACCATTCATTTGGCTGTCCCAAAGAATGAAAAAATTTTCAGCTGATGTTGATCCTCAGTTCAGGCTGAGAAAAGCAACCCTTCACGTTAGAGTCACTTCAGCAACTGTTAATCTGGTTATTTTTTATCTTCAAATGAAACCAGATAAGGGAAGGATTATTTTCCATGTTCCGAAGAAATGCAACCGAATGAAGTGTTTAATATTTCTCCCTGAAAATTCTGCGGCAGGATTTATCACAGCTCTGCAGAGACAGGCATTGCCCTCCTCCCCTTCTCTTTTCACTAGTAGCACACCTGGAACTGGTCACCAGCTCTTGGCACTTCAGCTGCAAAACACAGGTACAGGACAGACCGTGTCCATGAACACAGTATGAGAGGCAGAAAAAGCCTTGACTGTGTGCAAGCACTGCTCAGAAATAGCTAAAACATCTCTGTGTTATCAACACTGTTTTCAGCACAAATCCAAAACGCAGCCCCATACCAGCTACTGTAAGAAAATTAACTCTACCCAGCCAAAACCAGCACACTCCAAAGGATACACTCCAGTTCTGAGCCCAGAATAGTAATTTTCTTTCTTGGTTCTTCCTGGAAATCCATGCAATAAACAGGAATTAGTTGAGTATCACTTGTACTGTCTGCTGGAACAGATTTATTTGGTTTACAATCAGCTGGTGTAACCTAGAGCTAACATGCCTAGAGGAAATCTAATACTCTTCCAGCTTATTTGAGGACCAGCCTCACAGTCAAACAAGCTTGAAGTCAATTCTGCACCTGCAACTTCTCCAGTGTAGAATCCGTTCCAGATTGATACAGCCACTTGCTTATGTCCAAGCCAAAAGCTCCAGTTAGATACACAACACACTGAAGTAGACCAAACCTAATTTTCAGAGACTTTATTACAATAACCTAAGAAAAATCATGATGCAGAAAGGGCTTCATCAGTACCTCGGACTTCCTTGCTTCGGATGTGACAGATTCAGAGAGAGAAAGCAATATGCATTTTGTCAGTCTAATACCCTGCTGCAGGCATGTCAAAGCCAGGCATCTTAGACTCCCTCTACATTTGATGACAATATCTGTTAAAATCATCCAAGTTAGCTAAAGATAATTCAAGTCAGTCTATATCTTGGGTACTTTGGGTTGTTGTGCTTCATCGCTTTGCCATGATGAAACACCTGCTGCTTTCAGCTACCCAGCTTCTGTCTATACAAGCTGCCATCATAACTGATTCAAGCATCGAACCTTTCATCATGGACACAATCCTTGCTTTCTTACACCTCTTCTAAAAGGCATATACCTTCTCCAGGGTATAATTTCATTGATAAAATAAGGCAGAAGAAAAGCAGTTATCAGCACATGGATTTTGGAGATAAAATATGGCTTGTAGATTATTGCAAAAGGAGAGGAAAGACAGAAACTGGGAAAAAAAAGTTGAATACATCCTGTTACAAGATAAAAAGAACCAGATCTGTCGTCATTCTACTTTCCAGCAGGCAAATTTTACCTTTTGGAAAACTCTGTTGGCATGTTGTAGTTTCCTGTTGAAAATATTATTCCCCTCTGAGATAAGATTTAGGCTATTCAACTTCATTTAAAAAGAAAAAAAAAGTAATTAGAAAATAATAAAACTTTGAATACACCAGCTGAATCCACAACTGTCTGAAAGCTGTAAAGTAGGAGTCTTAAGATATGCGATCACAGAGTGCAGACTCAGAGATGAAAGACACACTGGGTACCAATTGTTACTCAGTGAGTTCAAATCAAAGTTCTAAATTGCATGGTCGAATTCTGACTAAAGTTACTATAGTTTAACAAGTTATCACATATCAGCTGAGCTAGACAGAACTATTTCAGTGTTTCTTGTTAGGTCCTGCAGACGTAACGCGCTGTTATTTTAGGTGAACCTAAATCCACAGTATCTTTTGTTTGCTCTGGGCTAAGATTGCAGTTGGAGCTACCTGTGATTCTGCTGACTGAACATAACAGCAGTTTAGGCCAGATTATGTTTTGAACACTTTGTGATGCTTCCATTTACACAATTTAAAAAATCTGATATTCTACAACTCATTCTCTTCCTTCAGTTTATCAGACTAATCCAATGCTTATAATTAATATATAGTGGACCTTGAGCTAGAAACTATTTTTGAAATAAATAGCTTTTGAGAAGCTATTTCTACTGAATTTTTATACTCCCCATTCATGACATTCATGAGCCACTCACACTCCCACCTCAGACCGAAGCCTGCATATTTTGGGGTAGACACCTTTTCTTGTAACGATCTAAGGTCCACCTTGTTTGAGGTCCAAAGGCACTGCTCAAGTGTCACGTGATTAGGTCACCTTAATTTAAATTTTAAAAGGCATGATCCATCCCTTTAGGTCACAACTTTTAGAATGATAGGGGGTGCGGAGAGTATTTTAAATACTCAGGTGCCCATGCTAATCCCCTGGCCAGAGCGTTCTGGATCACTGGCGGCAGGTACAACATGGTCTCTCATCTTTCAGTCTGATCCACATTTGAAACGTGTGTAAAACAAAGCACAAGAGTCAGTAAAAATTAGTTGAAGTGAAAAAAAAAGAGGATCAGAGATCAGACAAATTCCAACCTTGGTGTAAATCTGTGCAACTGAATAAATATTAGAACGTACAAGGGAAAAGGACTTCCATCCAGCAGCGAACATCTATGAAATGACCTAGGAATCAGCAATAGCTACAACTGACAGGGGTAGTCTATTATACCTATATGGTTAACAAATTTTAATCTGACTCAAAAGCAGGGGTTTATTCTCAAAGGAAATACCTAAATGAAACTAGTTGTTCCTCTGTCACCTACAAAAAGTTAAGGTCACCTTGAACTGAAAAAGGGTCGATAGTTGTCATGAGCTGTTCTTGGTTGTCACAGCAAAGGAAGTTCACCTTTCTCAGGGCATGTTGTTTTCTTGAGCTGTGCAAATTAGCCTCAGCTCCTGGCTGTGGTTCAGATTCAGACGTATTTGCATTCTCTGAGCTTCCAGTTGTGCAAACCATTCATTCCGCTTACTCTCTGGTTTTGGATTCCTGCAGGATCTGTCTTACAAGGACCGCCACTGGCATGAAACCTGCTTCCACTGCTTCCAGTGCAAGAATTCACTGGTGGACAAACCTTTCGCTGCAAAAGAGGAACATCTGCTTTGCACTGATTGCTACTCCAACGAATACTCTTCCAAATGTAACGAGTGCAAGAAGACTATTATGCCAGGTTAGGACACTCTCTTTTTGGACTAAGATTAGGCTAAATGCCAAGCCCAAACTCAGCAGCATTTGTGACAAATGTTTTTCCTTGACTGTGTCTGCTAAATCATGGTGAACTTTGTAAAATACAGCTGATGGTGCATCCTAAGTCATTTCCATGACCAGAACATGTAATTTTCATAGTGGACCAGGACAGAACTCTTATTCACATGCAGTAGACCACTCTTGAAAATTAGTATTTATTTCATTTAGCTTTTTTATTAATGAGATTTATAATTTTCAACAGTATTATCATTAAAAGGCCTTTGATGGCTAGACAACTAAAATTGATCTTTCTGTCCAATCCCAACTTTGTACTCTGTCTTGACTGGCTTCCACTGCAAATTGAATAGCTTACTTAATTCCCATTTAGCTTTTTATGTAATTACACTGCATTTAGCTTCTTCCATAAAAATGAAAAATTGGTCAAAGTGCCTGTAAGGTCTTTCGCGAGCACAAAGATATGAAGAAACAGGAAAGAGCTATTTTATTTTCAACATGAAACATGAGGTTATAGTAATAGATTGCTAAAACCTCATCTGCTCATGTCAATACTACAGCATTCTGGGATGATTTGAGGGCTTAGAGTGGAGGGAATATTGGTCCAGGAATAAAATATTAAAAGGCAATTTGAAGAATCCACATACATGCTCCATAACAATTACTAGTTACTTTTTCCAGTAAAATTTTTCCTTGGCTGGTTCTTACATTGGTCACCTTAAACAAAAGAAGCTGAAAACCACAACATTATTCACCTAAAGTGTAAAAATGAGGGCTTGATGATGAAATGGAATATATAAATCCAAACAACAATTATATTTAAGAGCAGATGGCCCTATCCATTCAAGATTAATTTTAGGCATTTCCTCCTATTATTCCACGTGCACCTGTTTTTCCCAATACAGCATTAACAACCAACATGTTTGGGAATAGCCAGTGCTAGTTTTAAAGCTGGAACTATATATACTTATGTATTTTTAAGATTGCTCATCAAATTCAACCCCAGGATCAGTGAGCTTATTTACCAAATGGATCTCTTTTTGCCTATTATGCCCGCTATGGATTGATAAATAGTAATGGAGGCTGGATTCAGTGACCCACAGAATCCCATCTTCTCTTATAATCCGAAACAGAAGGAATCCATTTTTATGAAGCTTTGAACCCACCAACTGGTCTTTAGCTGCTTACTCAAGATAGCTGTGGTGTCACCACACTCGGAGAGCAGTACACCCAGCATGTATTTTCTCCTTACACAGCACACCATGTTAGCCCAAGAGCCACACCAGAGCACTGCAATCACCAACCAAAGCATAACTCATTGTGAAAGAACCAGCAAGTGCTTGGATACCCTTTATGGAGACTGCTAATGCTACATTTGCCCTTTGCTTTGCTCCACTAAATGTACAATTCCGATTTAATAAAGCATAATCATGACAAACCCATTAAATACTAAAGCAATTACAAGCTTGATCTTTCCGTCCTTCTGCCAACTAAACTGACTTCAGTCCAGCAGCTAACAAACAGGGCTTCCCCTGCTTTGAGCTTCAATGACAAAACAATCCCAAAGTGAAAACATCTATAAATGTGAAAATAAAATTCTAGACTACTAAAAAAAAAAAAGTATCCTTTCTACAGGACATCATTCCTTCAAAGACTGATTTAGTTGCTCCTTGGTATGATTCAGTAAGTTACCATCACAGAGAGGGCATAATTCTTAAAAGGTGTCCATCAATAAAATGTATCATAAATAT
Organism: Eurypyga helias; assembly: GCF_000690775.1. Lineage (NCBI taxonomy): Eukaryota > Metazoa > Chordata > Aves > Eurypygiformes > Eurypygidae > Eurypyga > Eurypyga helias. The sequence continues at coordinate 11,900 of NW_010236331.1, forward strand.
TAAAGCATGCAAGAATCAGGCAGAAGGATAATTAACAGCTCACTTACTGCACTGCTGGAAGTCAATTCTTTAAAAAAGAAAAATCCTGAAGTATGCCTCCTCACAGAATTTAATGAGATCAAAAGAGAAAAAGAAGGAAAACATGCAACTAGTAACCAAAGATAAATTAGTACTTGAGAAGAGGAAAAAGGTGAAACTTCACCCTGCAGTAATGAGGGTGGGGAGGAGTTAGTATGGTTCTCCATCATTAGCCAACATGGGATTAGCCTGCCAGTCTGCCAAGCACTTGACATCTTGTTTGATGCTACAGGCTTCAGAAGGAAGGCAGAACTGAAGAAGCATCACTTGTTTTCCCTGCTGGCCAGTATCAAAAGGAAGTGTACATAGGAAGTTATACAGTGTGCAAAGGAATTTCTCCACCTAATGGAGCATCTCCAATTTCCTGGAAGGGCTCAGAGTCCACACACCATACAGTGGACTGAATCTGCAAAGCACGGTACCTGTACTCTAAAAGTTGGTTCTAGTCAGGTGCGGTAGCTCCTACCTACCGTACACCACCCTTCTGATTTTCAGTAAAGGATTGTTTAAAGATTTTTCTTCCTTTCACACAGCGCCCGTTCTTTAAATACAACTGAAAACAGAGAGAAAACTTCCCTCTCAGTGGATGTTTCAAGAGAAGGAAAAACATTTGAGAGAGGCATTTCAGAGCTGTGAACCATTGCATAGTGGACTTCCATGAGGACAGGAGCAGATAGGAAACCCTCCTTTTTCTCAGACAGTGAATACTCTACTGGGAAAGGGAGGCAAGAAGCATGCCAGGAATTAGCCAGGTAGCCTTGCAGCCATCTAAACACAGAAGCAAAAGGGACTTGGAATGAACAAAGTCAAACTTTAATGTGGAATGGCCTTACCTTCACTCAACACGAGCAGCAGCCTTTATTGGTGTCTTCCCAATTCCCCAGAAACTTCCTGTTCATTAGAATTCATTATTAACTCTAATAATACCACAAGAAGATATCCAGACGGGTTGGAATTAGATGACCTTTAAGGTCCCTTCCAACCTAAACCATTCCATGATTCTATGATTATTAGCAGTAAATGTTTTTCTTTATAGGAGGAGAAGAACCAGTCACTCCAAAAACTTAAAACTGTACCCAATACCATGCAAAACTGGTGGGAACATGAAATAGCCTCTACGTCACAGCTGCACTGCCTCCTGACTGACAGCCAGCTGTTGGGCAAACCAGTGCTACAAATGGCATCAGTCTCGGCCAGAAGTTGTTCAGTTGATGCTCTGGTCTCTTTACAGGTACTCGGAAGATGGAATACAAGGGCAACAGCTGGCACGAGACCTGCTTTATCTGCTACCGCTGCCAACAGCCTATTGGGACAAAGAGTTTCATCCCTAAGGACAATCAAAATTTTTGCGTACCCTGCTATGAAAAGCAGTTTGCCATGCAGTGCGTCCAGTGCAAGAAGGTAGCGCTCTAGTTTTACTTATCTAAAACCTAAGGGATTCAAGTCTACGTCCAAGTAGGTAGAATGTGTTATTTTCCTATGTGTGCTAAAAGGTTCGGAATAACTGAGTTTAAGAATGATGTAACTCCCATCCTGCAACAAGCACAGCATTTACAACATTGAGAATTCTCTTACTCGAGGTTGAATATCCCATTGTATTGAAAGCATACAGAGAACACACTTAAAAAAAAAAACAAAAAAAATACCTCTGCAGTGGAATAATCTCATTCCAGTATAACCCAGCATATACCCCAGCATTTCAACTGGAAGAAAGATGAGCTGATAAATTTTTTAAATTATAAGGAAGTTCAAGACAGAGAGATAAACTACACAGAGCAAATGCTGTTCCTGAAATAAACACTAGTAAACTCAATGTGCTCAGGAGTCTGTAGACTAAGGACCTCTTATTTGTTGATCTCCTATAACCTATACACAGACACTGATGAGAATTGTAGAATTCTTTCCTAAAAAGAACTGTCTCATCACTTATGGAACTAACAAATCCCAGTTTCCTATGGATGTATGCATAGGCAAAGACAATCAAAACAATGGCTATATCCACAGTACATTCCCTTTCCCACTGCCACCGTTTCCTCTTTGTGTGCCCTTACCCTCTGCATACTTCCAGTCACCACCTGTGCCCACACTACCCAGACTTACTTCCACGTGTGCTACCGGCTCGTTTGCCCTTCCAGTCAAGCAAAGCTGCAGAAATGCCTGAAAACCAAACAGATAAAGGCTAAATTTTTATTTCAGCCTTTGACCTAAAATATAGCAAATTACCTTTACTACCTCCTATCCATCCATTAATTTTCTGAAGCTTGTAGGAGTTTCATACCTTAAAAACTCTGCCTAGTGTCCAATTTTAACTGTGTTTAAAAACAGGCTCAAAAAATACCTGAGAAAGAGACAGACACAGATGAATACACTTATTAGGCAGCATGATCACATACAAGCCTGATCCCCCATGGCATCTCACTTCAGTGAAGGAAGAAAAATTAAAGTGACCAGTTTTACAGCCTTTTTAGGAACATTCAAAAGAGCAAAAAAGCTCAGTTTGTCTAAGATCAGGGAAGATGTTTTTGTAGGCAACGAACTTCTTATAAGAGAAAAACCCCAAACAAAGTCCAGAGAAGCAGAAAGCAAAGACTTCAGCTAAAACTTGAAATAAAACAGACTTTGCCAAGGAAAACTAACAGGGAGGTTGAAACACAAAAGGTAGTTCCTTCCCCATGAGGAACGGGACAGGCAAAGGAACAGAGATGAGATGAAGCCTGGCACACGCGTGTGAAAAGCCCCCCACAAAGACTAGCTGTAACCACAAAGAGGACAATTGAGAGTGAGATTATACAACATATGGAGAATAAAGTACTTTTAGTGTGGGGCTTCTCTGTATGAATTAGAAAATTATGATAAATCACTTTTCTCAAGGTCAGCTCCTGCCAAAAAGCTGATTTTGCTGATGTTAAGCCTTCTTTTCCTCCTCCCACCCTCAAAAACCTCACCACCCTTCCTCTCTGCTGAATGAAGATACAAACCCTCCACCCCGAAGAAAACTCTTTCTGTCTTCCTTTCCATAAAACAGGCCATCACTACAGGAGGGGTCACTTACCGGGAGCAGCCGTGGCATAAGGAGTGCTTTGTTTGCACTGGATGCAAGAAGCAGTTGTCTGGACAACGCTTTACCTCCAGGGATGAGTTCGCGTATTGCCTGAGCTGCTTCTGCAACCTCTACGCCAAAAAGTGTGCCGGCTGCACAAACCCCATCAGTGGTAGGTCTCTCATTGCCAGGGCCTTTAAATTTTGGGTTTGTTTTTTTTCCAAAGAACTGCTACTGATATTAAAAATGGTTCAATAATTCATTCCGAGTAACCTGACAGAGTCAGTAAACAAGACAATTCAAGATGGGTGAAATTAAATACTTATGATGCCTTTCAAGTGCCTAACAAAAAGGAATGGAAGAGGTCGTTAAATTGAAGTTTCCTCCTTTTCACCTGCTTTTCATGGAACGTGGTGGACGTGCAATAACAGAGAATCACAGAATGGTTTGGAAACGTGGTGGATGTGCAATAACAGAGAATCATAGAATAGTTTGGGCTGGAAGGGACCTTAAAGCCCATCTAGTTCCAACCCCCCTGCCATGGGCAGGGACACCTTCCACCAGACCAGGTTGCTCAAAGCCTCATCCAGCCTGACCTTGACCACTTCCAGGGATGGGGCATCCACAGCTTCTCTGGGCAACCTGTTCCAGTGCCTCACCACCCTCTCCGGGAAGAATTTCTTCCGGATCCCCCATCTAAACCTCCCCACTTTCAATTTAAACCCGTTACCCCTTGTCCTGTCACTACAGGCCCTTGTAAAAAGTCCCCCCCAGCCTCCTTGTAGCCCCTTCAGGTACTGGAAGGTGCTATAAGGTCTCCCCGGAGCCTTCTCTTCTCCAGAGCTATGCACACAGTGGGATATGCGTGTTCTGTATGCCACCCCGCTTGCGTTCATTAGAGGGAACGCTGTCCTCCACAGCAGGAGTCCCTCCACTTGTCTAACTGGCTTATACCTCCTGTTGTGGCATAGGGTGTTTCTTCCCTGACTTTTCAGGACAGCAACTGAGAAATCACAAGGCTTTTAGACACTGCTTTCCAGTACAAAAGTACTTAAAGGAGCAACTGCTTAGGACTTTAATATGAAACACTTAGCATAAAAACATAACCCCCTCTAAGAAGTAATCTGCATTTAACAGCATGATCCATACAGCCCAAGACTATGAACACGAGTTACAACTGGACCATTTTCTCTCTCTTTATTGCTCTCCCCTTGAGACAGTCCCTCACTAACATACACTCAATTGCATAGCTCCTAGAAAAGTCAGTGTGTAACACCACTGGTACCTGTTTTCTGTTTGTGTGAGAGGCATTTCTCTCTTAAACATGGTAGTCCTTTCTATCTTATGATGTTTTTTTTTCAAAATGTTGCTATTAAGGGCAAAATAAAACAAACCAAAAAAAACTCTCATCAGATGACATATGCCCACTAAATCTTTTCACTGATTTCCAGCTAGTCACACCCATGCATCATATTCCAATTGCTTAGCATTTCTGAGGTTAAGCAAGATGTAGCTATTACTAAAAGACATTTGTCCCTTTCCTCTTTTTCCCTACTTTCAGTAACCCTTATGATAACCTCCATGGCCTCAGACTGTTGAACGCTTTCTGCGCTTTGCTAACCTGCTTCTTTTCTCGAGGTACTCTTCCTTCAAAGCCGTGAAACAAGTCATGACACAACTTGTCAGACTTTTTTTAGTGTTCTAAATGCATTTTTACAAAACAAAAGTAACTTGCTCAGGCACCGTAGAATGTTCTGTAAAAAACTATCAGACTTCTGTTCAGGGCAGTTGCTTTTCTTTTCTTCTGCTGCATATCACAGTGCCATCCCTTGCCAGTTCATTTCTGCCCTTATCACCAGTGGTAACAGTCTAGTTCACGAACTTCACTGAAAGCAACAGAACCATCGGGGGATGAAAATATTACTTGCTGCAGAATAAGGGTGGCAAAATTAGCACAACAGACTTGTCACGATGGCATTTTTTCACTGCTGTAGGTCAGATCACTCTAAGCAACATGGTGTAGCTGAAGGTGTCCCTGCTCACTGCAGGAGGGTTGGACTAGATGGGGTTTAGAGGTCCCTTCCAACCCAAATCATTCTATGGTTCTGTCCCTGTAGTGATCCATGAGGGGGGTCTGGAACAGCATCACTTGAAGGCTGCAGTGCCATTCTGTTTTTGTAACACCACCTTTGTTTTTCAAACAGGACTCGGAGGAACCAAGTACATCTCCTTTGAAGAACGGCAGTGGCATAATGATTGCTTCAACTGTAAGAAGTGCTCTCTCTCATTAGTGGGTCGCGGCTTCCTCACGGAAAGAGATGACATCCTTTGTCCTGAATGTGGGAAGGATATTTAAAGCTCAAAATAAGAGGTGGGGAGAGGGGAGGAAAGGCGTGATTGCAACATATAGTCTGAAATACATGGATGTTCGGAACTAGCTTTGCCACTCTCTGCTTTGCTGTACTATTAACATCACTTAACCTTTTCCTTACAACTCTCCAAATCTGGAGGGAAAACAACTGCAAAATCTCTACTAGTGGTGTTGGTGTTTAAGACTTCCACAGCTAACTAAAACTAATGCAAAGCCTGAGATGTAAAACCATTTGGGTGTTACTGACATAACATACTCTCTTTGTTTTTCTTTTTCCTTCCACTAAACACTCCAGTTCCAAGCAAGTGATATAGTTCAAGGATTACAATGGCCACACACAATACTCATAGATGGGTATTTGGGGTGAAACCCTCAGGCCACTGAAAGCGATGGCAAACACCATTCAGTTTCAGTAAGGCCATGGTCTCGCCTCAGTGTTCTTGAGCTATGTGACTAGCGCGTGCTGTCAGGTGTGTAGAAAGACTGCGAAGGTAGAGGGTGTTTCGATGTACAAGGATTTGTGCCATGCCATAAAGAGATAATGACACAAAACAGTTGAAGTGGGAGTGCTTCGTAACGGGTACATGGTTTATTGCATGACTAGCTGATCATTGTGTGAAGTACAAGTTCTGATGGACAGTGTCAGTATTACAGTGAGTCACATTACACTGCACGTTGTATTTTTCAAAATAAAGTCATTTAAAACAAAATTGTGATTGTTCTTTAACTGTATTCATATATTAGATATTTACAAATAAAATGCTTTTGCAGTCTGAAGAAACAACTTAAGAGCCATACCAACACAACCCTTTTTGCACCCAACCATTATGAAAGCGTGGAGTCTAGACAATCCTCAAATGGGCCCTGCTGATACAACAGTAATTTTCTAACTGAAATAGGTGGGAAAATTATCAGCAAAACTGAACTGTGAATCGACTGCAGTTGACAAAACTGTGTCCACAGCCTCTAAACTCAAAACCAAAGTACTATTGTTCTCAGCAAGCAAGGAGGTGAAGACAACGCAAAAGACATCTTCGTGAAAGTCAGAAGTTTAACTCCTGTACTAGAGCATGCTTTAATTGTTTTCTGTATTGCAACATGCAATACCCTTTACTCTAGCATAATTTCTGCTACGTTTGCTACGAAGGCAACTGTCAGCAACAGCATGCTGGCAGGGCAATAGAACCAAAGAGCAAACAACGCAAAGGAAGATAACCCTCTTCCCAAAGCAAACTTCAAGAAATATGGCCATGTTATGCCACGTGCGATGCTGGTACACCTTCCAGGCGGAATTAATTTGCATCCAACAAAAGGAGGAAGGTAACATATCACACTTCCAACAGGAATCTTCAGATGTGGAAAGAAGAATTAGGAATGTACTTACTCTGTGTGTAACTGGTTAGGGCAAGTTTGCTCCCAGTTCCTGCCACCACTCTTGAGTTGGTCTCTTTTTGTACCAAGTGCTCACACATCATTCCTCTCTCATTAATTCCACACGCTAAATAGGTGCATCAGATCAGACTCGGTTTATTGTACACCATTGGAAGAACGTGGCTGGCTGACAGTTTGGAGTGCGCACTGTGCCAATCTGATCTCACTGGAAGACTAAATTCTATGCTTTGGTGACTTCGTTCTATGGTGAAGACTGTACTAAATAATAGCCACAAAAATCGCTTTTATCCACACCTCCCAAAGGAGGGCAAGCACCTCACTCTCTCCTCTGGGGTCTGGCAATCCCCCAGGCAGCTCTGCTCCGACACTCTGCTGAGGGAAGAAGGGTTACTATTAGCTAAGGGAGGAGTGGAGGTTTGCAAGAGCAGCACGGCTTGCACCTTGCCCCACAAGCACTACAACAGATGGCAAAACTGCCCCAGCTCTGGGGAAAGGTAGGTGAAATGCGGCAAAGCTGGAAAGCACACCAGCCTGAAAACAAGACCGTTACCATGCAATAGCAGGAGCATCCTAATATTCCGGTACAGTTCTGTGTATCACTCCTTAACCAGCACACACGCGCTCCTAGCAACTGAAACTACAACAAAATACGGTTTCTATATTTTCTGCATATAGCCAAGACTCTAAACTGCTGCCAAGCAGCCACCCACAAAACAGAACTCCTACCAGACTGTTACACAGTGCAAGGACCGGCACTTCACATGATACTAACTGCTGCTACAACTCCGAAGTAGCTACTGAGCCTTTCACCCTGTAAGCTTTTTCTTCAGGTCTAACCACCTCAAGTCCACTGAGATGTAACCACATAAAAGGAATAAGCTTAATTACATCACAAAAAAAAGTCAGCACTATTTTGTTTGCTTATAACTGAATTTATTTAAATAGGGTAAGGCTACTTAAAAGACAACTCTTTACATACAAAACGTACATTACGTTAAAGTTTGCTGTACTCAAGTACAAAAACTGCACGTGTTTAGTAAAAGGGAAACAGCACACGGTATTTCAAAACACACATTCTTACCATTTTACAGCATTCGAGAAGTGCCCTGTATGTCATAACAGTGAATGGAGAACTCCTGTCAGTAACGAATTAAGCTACAGTTTCTGGTTTCAGTATTAATCAATGGTAAAAATGTAAACAAGCTTTCCGATCACTACTGACAGCTGCTTTTAATGGGTTAACTAAGTGGATTCAGAAGTTGATTCTTTTTTTGTTTTACCAAGTCTGAAAGCATTATTATTACTTACCATCCATATCTAAAATGAATCTAAATTGGCTTCACACTAAGCCACTGAAATTTAATAAAAATGTTTCCATCGACTTAACTTGATTTCTGCCTTATAAGGCACTACCAGTAATCCAGATGAAACACCGTATTTCATAGAAAACCAACAGTCATTCTTAAATTATCAAAGGAAAAACAGGTTTTAGGTTTTGGGGTTTGTTTTAGACTATAGCTACATACACTAACGCTCTCAAGGTATTTCTTCGTCTTCCTATCCCTGTCCCGCTCCAACTGTTAGTAAGTTGAGAAAGCACTGGCCTGCATCCCACAGGTTTTCCCCATATTTTCTAAGCATTACTGTAACCAGGAAAACAAGCACATTTGCTACATCGGCACATTTTTACACTTCTGCATGTATGTATAAAATATGCCTGTGTATTTAAGAGAACATGGCACTAATCCACTCACTACTTCCTCTCAAAGATTCATGTCAAACAGTCCAATAACATATCTCCCATCTGTGCATTTCTTACTTCACACATCAATAAGAGAAACTTCAATTTGAAGCAATGCTGTTAAAATAGTTCATCTCTTATTACCAACCTCACTTGCACTGTAAAGTCAACATTCCTGTGCAACAAAAAAGAAAAAAATTTGTCTCAGACTATTTTATCGGCAATGGTCGTTTTTTTCATCTAGACGAATTCTCTTTTTACAGCCAAGGAGGCTTTTGGTATCATTCTGAATCTCAATGGCTATTTTAAGTGTTTAACCCGAAGTGGAACAAAATTGAATCTTACTGAATTAAAAAAAAAAAAAATTATATGTATGAATCATAGTGACACGCAGGAAACGAACTATAATAATCTTGAAAACCAAAAGTGGGGGGCTTAGTACACTGTAATATTACCACCTTTTAAAGAAGTAATCAACTACTTGGTGTACAAGAATAGACACTCTTAAGGTGACTGGTGAGAATGACCCCAGCTTTACAACAGGGAACTTTGAAACTTGTTAAAATTTCACAGCAATTTGAATTCCTGTAAGGTTTAAAAAGAATTGTACTTAAACTATTTAAATACGACTTATCTGTTGGAAAATATGGAAGTAACATTTACATTTCAAGCACCATTAGCTACTTCATGGCCATGTAACATGCTGGATCTTCTTCTTTGCTTCCGTAGGCTTTAGGTCGTTCTGGAATACACGAAATAGAACATATAAGCATTCTTAGATGTGCAGCACAAGTAAAAGTTGGTAATTAACCCGCCACATTTAAATCCAGTAGACTATCGCTTTACTCAGCCGTATGCTACAACGGCTTACTACTGCCATCTTGTGGAGAAAGTTAAATATCACAGAACTTCTCTACAGAAGATAAAAATAAAGCCAATTGATTTAACTACCTGCAAATCATACATGTCTTTTGTTTTTTCTTAATCCTACAATTAGCTATGCAAAAATACATTTTAATTATGCAGCTTAGAAATAGGTACATAGTGGAGTTTCAAAACAGACCTCTGAACTTACTTCAGATAGCCCTCTCAAAAGACTCATTGAAATGGGATTGTGTAAGAAAAAAAACAAACATACAACCAGGAAACCAATTTACTTCTGTCAAATAGTAAAAACTTTAGAAAAAGAGAAGGAAGAGTAGGTCTTTGTTTGTAATGACGTGTACAGAAAAGTGAAATAATTGCCTCAGCTAAACTCCTCTTTGAAGCCCCACTGCAAGAAACGAGGCGGGGGTGTGGGGGGAAATCAAGCACTGAAGTGGTGAAATAATTACCTTTCACCATCTAAAATAAGAAAAAACTCTGAGAAACTAGAGCCTTAATAGTTCACACAAGCAGAGTAACCACCGGTATATGAGTTTTCAAGAACATTGTGCAACACACTGGCTTTGGGAGCACAATCTAGAGATCTCTTTCCTTTGTTTCAGTGTTGTTTATTCACAGCAACCCTGTGGATTGCAACCACTGAAAGGTTTAAGGGAATTAGACCCAAAGATCAGAGGGATAGTTCCGTGCTGTCCAGCATGAGAACTTCAGTTTTTCACCAAAGAACAGTTATTTGCTTAAAAAGGCAGTTGTCATTACGGTCATTATACTAAAAATGCATCCAGCTTTACACTGTACGGCCGACTGCCAAGTACACTGATTCTTCCTGGCTACGTCACTTGGTACTCCACGCTACGTTCTTTAACTTTAGACAGTAAAGTAACACCCATACAACACACTCCCCTAACCTCAAACGTGCCTGAGTGACACCAACCAAGGCGCCACTGAACGTACCAGTATTAACCTGAACAACGCAAATTCTGGCTAAGGCAGAAAGTCAAGTGTCAGAGGTCACAGCTTCTGAGCATCGGTTATACAGCACCACTTCAAAGCCTTCAGCACTGCGTCCACGTAACATTTAAACTAAATACAAAGCGGCGGTGAGGCATATGCTAAACAAGTTTCAAAAGCCACGTAGGTTCAGATCTGACCAATACTTGGAGGAGTTCTAAGTACTAAAACAAGTTAGTAACACTGGTAGTAGGAACCACACTTCTCCAGCAAAAAATGTGATTCAGGGCCTCAAGCCGTGGTTCTTACAGAAGTTGCTAAAGCTGTTTTTCAGAACAGCTACATGTTCAGTTGCTGATCAGAGAATTCTGATGGAACCTACCAATTTGAGCAGCAAGGATGCTACCTGCATTCCCTCATAAAAGGATGTTTTTAAAAAGGTATTAATAGAAAGCATTTCATGAGGCAATACTGAACACATAAAAGTTAGGTCTGGTGTCCTGGGAAGATTTTAATCAATGTAATTACATATCCAAAGCTCCCCCTGCAGTTCAACAGAGAACAGATATTTCTATTTCTTCCTTTGAAGCCCAAACTTACTCCTGTGGAAATGTGAAAATCCCTTCATTCGCATCATGAAGGAATACAACACAAATATAGGGCTTAGGCCTACCTCACAGCATGTTTCAAAGAGGAGACAGCCCATTGCTACTTGCTGACTGACAAGCCCTTGAAGGCTAATCACACCTTTGCCAAAAATAATCCCCGTTCTATCTCTCGCCCCAACTGGCAGCAACATTCAGCACCATTACCTACACTTCCAAAGCTATGCCCTGCTGAATTCATAGATCCTGCCTACGGTCTTGTCCCATCACTTCAGTTCATCGGCTTCATTCTGCCCCAGCTGTAGTATCATTCTCTTCCCCACAGAAAATTTGTTTGCAACAGAATCTAGCTTGCAGAATGTTATTGTATTGTATTTATTTGCTTTTGTATTTGCTATTGTATTTATTTGCCTTATATTGTATTGTATTTGCCGTTATGGTTAACAGCTCAGTCTCCTGCTTGAGAAGACCACCCTTCTGCTCTCAGCATGTCTTTCTCATCGTCTTATAGAAGCCCTGGTATCTGATTAAGATCACCATGGCTCAAAATGACCTTTGGCCTCTCACTTCAATTAGTGTGGTTTGCTGTTATGGCTTCTCATTCAGACCCACAATCTAGGCAGCTCTCCAGATTTTCACTCACATCCAGTTCCTTCCTCTAGCATGCCAATTCCTATGTGAGATTTAAAACAGATGGCATTCTTCCTCTACGGATATATCCTGTACTCTCAGCATCTCACTTCAGTTCCCGTAACATCTATTCCTCCACTATGACAAATCAAAGCTTGTCCTACTCAACCATTCAAGTGTGGTTGTTACAAATGTTATCATTCCATTCTTTTCTTCCATATTACTGAAAACAGACCACTTGGCCTTCCTTTAAGGCTGTTCACATTGTTCTATAACACCTGTTCTCTATCTCAGACCTACCAACAGGATTATTTTGTTTGCGCTGTGTTTGACTGCTACCAGCACCACCTTAAGTATTACCTACTTAAGTAATTTTTATGTTAGGTGCATGTTTTTTACAAAGCTGCTGCTCTCACACAGAACCTTCCCATAGACAAGTAAGAAGTACTTCATTTCCTTCCTTCTCATCTTTCCCAAACCAGATACTCTTCTGTCTGTTTCTAAATAAAAGACTACTATTACTCCAAAATAAAATAATCCTGAAAACTCTTACAAGGATCTACCTTTGGCTCCTGCAAGTTTCAATTAAAAAAAAAAAAAAGAAAGAAAAAAAAAGAAATATCTATGACGAGATACTGAACATACGTACCGGCAAATCAGATTCTTCTTTTGGAACAGCTCTCTTCAACTTCACGACAGTACTTCCTGCTACCGGAGACAAAGGGTACACCTTCAGACTAGCCAACACACTGCTGTTAGTCTTTGAAATACTGTTCTGCTTAGCCTCGCTACTCCTCGTTCCCAGCTTAGCGTCCTCTGATAAACTAGAGGCTGAAATGTATGTGGAGGCATTTGAAGGAACTGATAATCTTCTAACGGTGTTGGTGGTGTTTCCAGCTGGAGGAGGTTTTAGGCGATCAGCAGCCCCGTTCTCCGTCTTCTTCACCTTTATGCTTGTACTTGTTGAACTGCCATCAAATACGATTAATGGCCGTTTCCTTAAACCTTCCGCTGTTGTAACGCTGAAAATACAAATCGTAAAATTCTCAGAAACACAAGCTAAATGGTCCAAAAATACCATATCCAAGACTTGAGTAGTGAAAGTGAATTTCATCTTGACTGAAGTAAAAATACATCCCAAAATACTAACCTTAAGCCCTTAGATGCTCCAAACGCAGGCAACAGAAATAGCTTTCAAAATACAGAGGAGGGAGGGGGACAGGGGGTTGTATGAGGTACAATGTTCCTCGGCAGAGGGTTGCGTGAGGAACTTTCTAGGCAGACAATTACAGTCGTATCACCAAAGACTGTATGCTTATGCCACTATAGCTATTCCAGAGTAACTACAGAGATAGCAGCTCTCAAGTATTTCAAAAGGTGAATATTTGAGAAGTGTGTCAGCTTACCTATTAGAACAGCACCTACTATTCTGATGCTTCTAAACCTCCGTTTCCACTCTTGTTCAAAACAATAACGTTAAGATAGTCTAAGACTGTTAGACAAGGAATAAGAGTATTAAGCCAAAAAAAGCATACCTGTTTTTGAAGTTGTCTTTGAACAAGAGACCTACACTGATTTAATTATTATATATATATACACACATGTGTGTATATCTATGTATACATATATATATATACACACACAGTTTGTGCCTTTAAGCCTACGTGTAGTCAGAGGTGGGCAATTTAGTAACAACTGATTTATGAAAAAAAGGAGTACTATCAAACCAATATCAAACAGTAACATAGAAAACATCCTGACTGCCAAAAATAAAGCATAAAGTTATCATAGTACAGCCTACATTACTTTTGAGTTTTTAAAAAAAAACATTGCTCAAGAATGGCAGTAAGAAAGTGTTTGGAAAGCACAGATTTAACAAATAAAAAACCCAAACTGCCATTAAGTTATATAATATTCCTGTTTAGAAACTTCATTTTTCAGTACACAATTAATGTGTGTACTCACATTAAAGAGAGGCATACAAGTTGAACTACAGTGTTTTCAACAATGAAATACATTCATTAATTTTTAATTAATGAACTGTACAATATTGATATTAGGTATCTCAACAGACTTCATAATAAGCCGCGAGCAGAGACTCCATTCGTTTGTCTTGGAGCAACATTAGATTAGCAGCTGCTAATAAGGCTCACATATTAAGAGATTATACATCGCTCGCTCAATTTCTGTCCAGTCCAGGGTCTTCTTAAAAAAAAAAAAAAAAAATAAATTAAAGGTGTCACAATTCAAGAGCTCATAGAGCAAGAGAAAGTTCAGCTCTTATTCAGATTTGCTTCTATGTAACTATGTGTTCACAGCAACATATGTCACATAATCCTCCTCTTTTTCTATCCATGGGGTTCCCAGAACTGATAGAGACAAAGAGACCCTTTGATTCATTTGGGAATTGTTCGCCAAGAGATCTGACAAAACTCTTTGGCTTATATCTACACTAGATGCTGTTTCTAGGAGAGCTTCTACAAAATAAGATTAGCTTCCAAGACCACAAGTGTGCAGCCAGGCATGTTGTTTCAGTTAAATACTACTGAAACAACAGCATTATTTAACACATCCATTAAACTGAGGAGTATAATTTCACTTGAAATGTCTAAAAATCTGACACACACCTCAAAAATAAAACATGATACTTTTTGCTCACTTGGGCTTTGTCCAAGAATTTATTCAACACTCCTGACACGGAACATATTCCTCAGCAACCTTTCTGGAAAGTTAGTTTGCAAACTATGTGAAAGAAAAAAATTTTAGACCTTTTTTCAGTCACCCTCCTGAACATAAGAAGTCTGTTTTTTCCTACACAGATTTTTTTTTTTTTTTAATTCAGCTTGGTGAGGACTGGAAAGTCAGGAAATAACTGCAACTCTAGGAGGATTTTTATCTATTCTAATCCAAAATCTAGAACTCTAGCACTTGTACAAATGACCACATGCTATAACGCTGATAACATTCCCAGAGGAACACTTTGGGAAAGTTCCCAAAGAAATCTGGATGCTGCACCATCAAGAACGGCCACATCTAATTTTTAGATACATGGATCGCAGAGGAACACAGAACCCTGGGTGTGACATTCACTTTCTGTATATAAACGACAGGTAACTTAAAAGCTTCAAATGTAAGAGCTTCAGAGCAGGACTCAGGTTAGGCAGCACCCTTCCGAGGGAGGGCACCGACCCTAGCTAACCGCTGAGAAGAACCATTTGGGGATTGCATCCCCCCCCTGCAGGATACTCTCTCTGAAGCCTAGATTTAAATGCGCACCTCTGGCATATTGCAGAAATGTTCTAGCCACACTTTGCACAGGGCTGCACAGAGGGTAAGCTGCAACCCTGCTGTTTACTTTGTAGCACATGGTAAAGAATTCCGGATGTCAGAGGAAGCAAAAATTTCTCTACAGGAGCAATCTGGGTTTCCACTGTTACACGTGATTACTCATGTAGTCAGGATGGTCTCTGAGCAACTCCCTGATGATGAGGACAGTTTAATTAAAGGGCTCCTATTCTCGGTCTATCTTAGCCTGGTACCTAAGGCACCACCCTAAAACCAGAGAGAAGTGTAGGTTTTAGCTCCCACACCCTGAATATCCTAAATACAGAGAGGTGATCACCCCTCTGTGAATGTCTGAAACCAGTCAGAAGTACCATGTTTTACACTGAACTCAGTATTACCAGCGCCTTAGCTGTTCTCCGAGGATGCTGAAGCAGCCTCCCAGGTGACTAAGGAGAAATCACGAGCTCTACCGAGAGCAAAGCTGAGCCACAGAGCTCCTGAAGACAGAGAGAAATCAGGAGCTCTACCGAGGCCACAGCTGAGCACACACAGCCACAGAGCTCCTGAAGACAGAGAGTTTGCAGGCAAGTCTTCAACTCGACGGTACTTCATACTACATATGCATTTTGAGATTCATCCCAACACCTTTCTTCCAGCAGGCAAGATGATCTTACAGATCTAGAAAATTAACCATTTCTGAACACAAATACTTCCTGAAATGTTTGACGCTGGATAGACTGGATTTGTTTTTATTTGGTATGTTTGTCTGCAAGCTCAAATATTCAGTAGTAAGATGCATAAACCACCACCTGTGACCTCAGATATTTGGTTGCAGTACTGACGTATAACAGGTTACTGCAGCTCAGCTGATATACAGCAAGTCTTTTAGGACATGCCATCAGTCACCAGCAGTAAAACTAAACACGACATTCAACAATGCCTTAAATTTAATTGTGTTTTTACCTCCTATCTGTAATTACTAGAGGCATAAAACACACGCTGAGCTGTGCTGATCAAGCCTCCAAGCCTCGTATTAATTCCAGCACACACTGTAAAGCTGTGCTTCCCACAGAAGGACTCATCAGAAAGCTCCCGTTGGTCACGATCAATCCGTTTATCTGACTTCTACACAACTAGCTCAGTTCCCCTCTCTCACTTGCACATAACTTACAGCCTCACCATACCCAGGAATTTTGTTTTCTTTTTTAAAAAACAAGAATGCCAAGTTCTACTTTAAACGGCATCATGCTGGTTCTGCTTAAGTGGTGCACATGACTATGAGGAAAAGTGTAGTCTCTTAACATCCAAAAAGATGACGGAACTTCCTTGATTCTTCCCAACAATATACTAAAACTGAAGTTTTCTCTGTGCAACTTTTACTTACTGAAAGTGCTGAAAGTCTCCAATTTCCCTGGAATTTGTAATATTAGCAGCCAACGATTAACTTTTCTAGACGGTATTTTGCCAGCATATTTAAGTATGAAAGACATAATACAAGCAAAACCAGTAACTGCTGGAAAATTTTAAAACTGTGTAACAACAGAACAAAAGACTAAGTATGCTAGATGTTAAGTGCTAAGAGCAACTGATAAAGAAAAGCAGGCTAGTAGATTACACATATCTACTTTTACCTACTATTTTCCCAGCAAATAGCACATGGGTTTAACCATTATTGAATTTTAGTGTGCCAAAGTAAGAGTACATATAAACTCTGGATGAAGCCATTCTCTCATTTAAAAATTAACATTGCCTTCTTCTCTCAAAACCATCCAGCCTGCTATCCTTATTTCTTTGATAAGAAAAATTCTTTTGCAATCACTTCAGCATGACAATGGTTTCTTATTATTCAAACACTAACCTCATGCTTTCATCCTCAAGTTGCAAGCTGCAAACAAACGGAGGTACTATAACCTTTTATGCACGTAAAAGGACCTAACAAGATATCTCAGTGTCAGCCACTGCTAAAAAAGAAAAAAATTAAGAAAAAAAAAAAGAAATCACTTGGCAGAATTTGTTTAGCTCTTCCCAGTTAGAAACCTCACTAAAGCTAAAACAAACACACTCATGAAATCAACAAGCTATAAGGAGAATTTCCATCCACCTTTCCTTCAGCATTTACAGCCGACGCTAAATAAGAACACTGCCCCTGCACATCACACATCGAAGTCTTGGGCAGGGGGAAAGCTGGAAAGAGGAGACATAAGGTAAAAAACTTTTGAGGAAGGTTTTGCTTGTGATCAAATACAAACAGAAAGGTTTTAAAACCAAAGCAGAACGATTCTTGCAGAAAGTAGATGTTAGTTTTACACTGGACACACAAAACTGCTGTAGCATACGCCCCTTAGTCTAGAGTAGAATGACCCTGTCCAGGGAGCACGCGTAATTAAACATGCTTTTGGTGCTTTTCATAAACACTGTAAATACGATTATTATTTAACAATTACAAGGGGAAAAAAAAAAATAACTGCTTTTTCTTCATTATAAATTATCTTGAAATGTACCAATAAGCCAGTAAGGGCGCAAAGGGATTGAGAGCATCCCTGCAAAGAAGGACCTGGGGGTACCAGTGAATGAAAAGCTGGACAGGACCCAGAATTGTACGCTTGCAGTCCAGAAAGTCAACCGTATCCTGGGCTGCATCAAAAGAAGAGTGGCCAGCAGGTCGAGGGAGGGGATTCTCCTCCTCTAGTCTGCTCTGGTGAGACCCCACCTGCAGTGCTGTGTCCAGCTCTGAGGCCCCCAACATATGAAGGATATGGACCAGTTGGAGTGAGTCCAGAGGAGGCCATGAAGATGCTCAGAGGGCTGGAGCACCTCTGCTATGGGGACAGGCTGAGAGAGTTGGGGGTTGTTCAGCCCGGAGAAGTCTCCCCTGGCTCCGGGGAGACTTTCTTGCAGCCTTTCATGACTTAAAAGGGGGCTTATAAGAAAGATGGGGACAGAAAGTTTAGTAGGTCCTGTAGTGATAGGACAAGGTACAGTGGTTTTAAACCAAAGGAGGGTAGATTCAGACTAGATAGAAGGAAGAAATTTTTTATGATGAGGGGGATGAGCCACTGGAACAGGTTGCCCAGAGGAGCTGTGGATGCCCCATCCCTGGAAGTGTTCAAGGCCAGGCTGGATGAGGCTTTGAGCAACCTGACCTAGTGGAAGGTGTCCCTGCCCATGGCAGAGGGGTTGGAACTAGATGGTCTTTAAGGTCCCTTCCAACCCAAACCGTTCTGTAATTCTATGAAAAGCAGCACTATAAGCTAGGCAACATTAATAGCACTTGAATGACCAAAAAAAGACTATCTTTCCCTTTTTCCTATTATTGCAGTAGTAAAATCTGACACGGCATTATCTGTGAAATGTAACAATGTCCAAAAGCTATACAAGTTTCATTAATCAAGCAAACAAGGATTAAATTAAATGCCTTGTCCTAAATTCTCCAAGTCTAGCCTAATAAAAGCCATTTTACCTTTTATTCTCACTTTTGAACTCATTTTGCTGCCTTTTCTTTTCCATCATTTTCCCCCATCTACTTTTTGGTAGGTCACGCTGAGGCAGGGGAATGGCATGTTGAATATAGAGATCAGTGAGACCATCTTTGTCCATCTTTACATCATTTTCGACCAGTATATTCTTCTGTGGGGAACAGAAAAAAAGCTGTTGTTATATGACAAGTTCAAAGCACAAGCATCTTAGTGGCACAATTTCTCTTTTAAAAAGCCACTTTATGGTAGTGTATTGGGCATAAACGCCAGGGTTTCAGAAGTGAGGGGGTTGCAGGCGTGACCAGTGGGAAGAGGCCACGAACTGCCCTGTGCCAATGACAGCCTGGTCTCCTGCCTGTCCACTGTCCGCTTCCCTTGTTTTCTGTGAGGATTACACTCAGTGAGGCAATGGGAAACGCAGGATGCTTGGGCCAGTGCATAGTGGTTTCTTTATCCACTACCTGCAAATGCATCTCTTCACATATCTCCTCCTCCTGTGCCCCTTCCTGTACATGCTTTTGTGTCTCCTGCCCTGGCGGCTGCCGCTCATTAAGTGCATTTGAGCACAAGTGCCAGTGAGTTCCTCTGCTTGAAATTTTGGAGTGTGATGGGTTGTTTTCATCAGTGTCAGAGGCAGCTGGATCCAGCTGCAGCCAGCACTGGGCACTTCATCAACTTTGCCCACACAGGTCAACCCCACAGCCCCTCCCTATCCAAAACCCTCCAACCTTTCTCCAGTAAAAATAGCAGCGAGGGGGGGGAGGAGGGAAGGAGAATTTATGACAGACATACTGTTGATGACTGATGTTTTCATGCACTCTTAAACACCCCCCTCCAAATGCAACTACAATACCACAGGTTGTCTTTGCATTTCTAAAAAACTGGCAACTAGAACACTACACAATACAAATTTATAGATGTAGGGCCGTGCTTCCTCCCCCAGTTCCCAAAGACGAGTTGCAAACAGACATTTCTAGTAAATGTCAGCCATAACAAAACACACCAGTTTTCTTCCTAATCATGTATAGGGTTGTGAAAACAAAACTTCCTGGTACCTCCTGCCAAATTTATTAAAAGAGGAAAAAACCCACTAACTTCCTGCAAATTAGAGATCACGGAAAGCAGGGTCAACTCTCTGCCACTACAGGTTTTGGCAACACTTCGTGACTTCTGATGTGGGCCTAAAACCTGTACATTTTTGTCCACATAAACTACACACACAAGACCATACAAAAATTCAGCGAGCTCATAAAAAAAACCCTAAAAATCTGATTTCTGTTGTTTCATGCACCTAGAATTTTCAGGCAAGGCAGCAACAAGTATTCCAAATCACACAGGCTGAAGCTTCAAACAAAAAACTGCGTGCAACTCGCTTTCAAACTCAAGAGTTTTTCAACTACGCACATTAAGCATTAGCCTGAATTATTACGTAGGACGTATTTCTTCAATTCACTGGGTATGAACGTGGCAGCTTCAAGAGAGTGAAGACCAGCTTTCCACAGATAACTTCACCGTACGCAAACAGTGTCTCGTGGACGTGCCGACGTGGGTAAATCATTCGCAGCAGCTATGGCGGCAGTACACAAACACCGCTCTTTGCCAGCCCCAGAGACATCTGTCACGCTACAGCCCGCCCCTAAGCAGGTACCTACCCTACAGCGTATCGACCTGGGGTTTGCGGGGGTTTGGTTTGCCCCCGAGTGCCGAGTCTCTGAAGCGCCCATGAAGGGAAACGGCAGGAGGACGTGGGAACAAGCTTCCCGCGCGGGTGGCGTGGGGATGGGGAGTCCCCTTGCAGGCTAAAGCGGAGGAACAAGCAGGGCGG
>NW_010236332.1:0-25090 GCF_000690775.1 Eurypyga helias
TCCTGGCTGAATCCAGCACATACAGCTATAATTAGATTTCTTTTTGAAAGAAACTCCTTGGCCTAGTGAAAACTTGTTTATAACTTGAGATGATCAAGTTACATCAGGGCAATCAGATCCTTATCAGGAGAATGTAAGTAATTGGTGCTTAATATGTTTAACTGTCCTTTCTTATAACACATGGCATAATATAAAAATTTTTCATGGATAAGGATAGGTAGAAAAAACATTTTATGGCATATTCCAATCAGCCACCTATTCCCTAGTACAGTTTGACATGAATTCCATAGTTTGCTTAATGCTTTTTTGTAGTCTCATTGATTTCAGTAGCAAAACTCATTTGATGTAGGACCTAACAAGGTTGAAGTCTTGAGTCTGAAAACTTCAGTAAAATACACTGAGTATACAGGCACTTTGGCTCTAGCAAATTCTCACTATGACAGAGTCTATACCAGCAAGCAGACCAGATGACTGCCCTCTGTAACGGGTCAATACATCTTGTTCATATGAAGGATAGGGAGCTAACACCATACCAAATACTGCTGTTGCCTCTTAATTCAAGTCTCTTACTCAAACTTGTCAAGGAAAAAAGGCAAATCTGGTGAAAATCCCCAAATGAAAGCATTTTTAAGATCTTGTCAACAGCAGTTTTTGGATCTTGAGTAGAAGTCTGCTTACTTGAAATATGTAAGAAATTTGCAAAAACTAGGTAATAGATACTCAACTGTTTTGTTCCAGGCTACATGTGTGGTTGTAGGGCAATCATTACTTCAACATAAAAAACAAGCCAAGACTCTCCCTTAGACAGCTTATTATCTCCCTTTTGTCTTTTCTATCCAAAAGGAAGAAGCTTACTATTATTAACTTTTTTTTTTCCTTTCTTCTGACTTACATAATGCCAAGGACACAGACTGTTCAGATTTCCTATATTTGGTTGAAGTGTTATATAATTGTAATGCTGAATATGCCAGGACAAAGATGAAAGCCTTATTTATTTATTTTAGATAAGGACCATTTGCACTCTTTTGGTACCTAGAGGGGAATGATAAATAGCTAACGATATATGCAATCCCTTATGATGAGAAACAATGCCATGGCGACCAGTGACAACCTTAAATCAGCATACATATTTGAACAAATTAGCCCCCTGCAGAGAGGAGTAAGGGAGCTTAGATGTCTCAGATCTGTTGTGTTTGGTTTTTTGGGTGGTTTTTTTTGGTTTGTTTTGGTTTTTGTGGTTTGCAGAGTATTGCTTTCGTTGAAGTTTGGTTCTTATTTTCAGGGTCCTACATACATTTAAATGGAGGAAACACAGACTTTAAAGATGTGCTGGTTTTGGCTGGGGCAGAGTTTTGGTTTTGTTTTTTTTTTCATAGTAGCTACTATGGGGCTGTTTTGGATTTGAGCTGAAAACACTATGGGAATACAGGGATGTTTTCATTACTGCTGAGTGGTGCTTACACAGAGTCAGGGTCTTTTCTGCTTCTCACCCTACCTCACCAATGAGTAAGCTGGGGATGCACAAAAATTTGGAAGGGGACACAGCTGGGACAGCTGATCCCAACTGACCAAAGGGATATTCCATACCAGGTGTCATCATGCACAGCAATAAAAAGCTGGGGGAAGAAGGAGGAAGGAGAAGATGTTTAGAGTGATGATGTTTGTTTTCCCAAGTAACCATTATGCATGATGAAGCCCTGCTTTCCTGGAGATGGCTGAACACCTGCCTGTCAATGAGAAGTGGTCAATTAATTCCTTGTTTTGATTTACTTCTGTGTGCGGCTTTTGCTTAACTTTCTAAACTGTCTTTATTTCAACCCATGAGTTTTCTCACTTCCACTCTTCTGCTTTTCTCACCCATCCCACCACTGGGAAGTGAGTGAGTGGCTGTATGGTGTTTAGTAGCCAGCTGGGGTTAACCCGCAACACAAGATAAAACCATTAATTCTCAGAAAGATGAGTGTCCCTATGTAAGAACCCAGAACCTTGATCATGAGATGATTGTCTCTCTTCTATATAGAAACTGGAAAGAGCTGGCTTTCAACCGAAATTTTTACAAATGTATCATAATTTCAGTTTTATTCTGTTGATGGTGAATTCAAGAAGATTATTTTGAAAAACTCATTTCTGAAACATTTAAAAATTGAGAAAGTGGATTTCTTCTGGCTCAGGGGATGAAGAGATTGTTTTTCTGCCTTTTAAGAAATACTAAACCACTTGGCTAGTATAAATTTTGACATATACTTCTCAACAAATACTGTAGTCTGAATACTCTTCTTCCATTATTGTTTTGTAGTCCAGGCACTAAGAAGAGAGGTTGAACGTGCTTTTAATTTCAGAGATGTACACTGATTACACTGAGCCATTTTTCACATTAACATAAATCTGCTCTATCCATTTTACAGTAGCATGAGTAGGTACTTCACTTTTTTTTTCCCCTCAGTTTTTACTCGCAACCACTCTTCTCACATCTCTCAAGTCCCTGAACCCCAAGGCAGGGGCTGAAGGAATGAGGTCCCTCCTTTTGTAGGAGAAGAGCAGGTTCAAAATGACCTGAGAAACCTGAGCATACACAGGTCCATGGGACCTAACAAGATGCCTCCCAGTGACCTGAGGGAATTGGAAGATGTAGTCTTTAAGCTGCCCTCCATCATAGTTGAAAAGTCATGGCAGTCAGGCAAAGTCCTCTATGACTGGAGAAAAGAGAATATCACACCTGTTTTTAAAAGGGGTAGTAAGGAGAACCCTAGGAACTGCAGACCAGTCAGCCTCACCTCTGTGCCAAGCAAGATCATGGAACAGATCCTTGTGGAAGTTATGGTAAGCATACAGAACACAGAGACAGATGATCAGAGAGAGACAACGTGGCTTCACCGGGGGTGAATCATGCCTGACTAATCTTATAGTGGCTTTCTATGATGGAGTGACCACATCAGTGGACAAAGAAAGAGCTACTGATGTTATCTACCTGGACTTTTGTAAGGCCTTGGATACAGTCCCCCACAAAATTCTTACCTCTAAATAGGAGAGAGACGGATTTGATGGTTGGACTACTAGGTGGATAAGGAATTGACTGGATGGCCACATCCAAAGAGTTAATGTCAATAGTTCAATGTCCAGATGGAAACCAGTAACAAGTGGTTACTGGTTTCAGATCTTCATCTATGGCATAGTTAGTAAAATTGAGTGCACCCTCAGCAAGTTTGCAAGTGACAGCACACTCGGTTCTTGCACCTGGGTCAGGGCAAACCTGATTATCATTACAGACTGGGGGATGAATTGATCAGAGAAGGATTTAGAGATATTGCTGGATGAAAAAAAATAGATATGATCTGGCAATGTGCACTAGCATCCCAGAAAACCAATAGTATTCTGGGCCACATAAAAAGAAGCATGGCCAGCAGGTCAAGAGAAGAAATTCTTCCCTCTCTGCTCTCATTCTGGGCAAGCCTGATTATCATTACAGACTGGGGGATGAATTGATCAGAGAAGGATTTAGAGATATTGCTGGATGAAAAAAAATAGATATGATCTGGCAATGTGCACTAGCATCCCAGAAAACCAATAGTATTCTGGGCCACATAAAAAGAAGCATGGCCAGCAGGTCAAGAGAAGAAATTCTTCCCTCTCTGCTCTCATTAGAACCCACCTGGCATATTTAATGAACTTCTAGGATCCCCAGTACACAAAAGATACTGACCTTGTAGAGCAGATCCAGGGGAAGGCCATGAAAGTGATCAGAGGGCTCCTTCCTCCCAAACCATTCTATTTTTTTTTTTTTTCCTTGTGTAACTCATCTTGGCAACAAGGGGAGATGTATACCTATTTCTATGAACAGATTACTGAAAATATATATTATACAATCTAAAATAGGGAAAATTATTTACTTTATCAACTTTAGAGTATTCTTACATTTATTAACCATGCTACTTAATCACTGACGCTGCTGCACGCCTGGCAAAGGAAGCTTTGACAAATGTCATAAACTTCTCATTGGTTTGTAACTACTCATTTTAGCACTGATATTTAGCATCTCTCTCACATCTTCTTTACTATTCCAGAAAACCTGCCATGGCACAGTATTGGGAATTGGATTTCACAAGACTTTTACAAAATTGAAAAAGAAGAAATTAACAAAATATATTTTAGCTGAGGGGCTTAAAGACAAAACAAGAAAAAAGTATTTTCCCTCCTTAGGAGTGCAGGTACATTATGCTTGAAATAGTCTTTGATCCAAGCCAAAGCTCTGTCTAATCAAATGTTAAGACATGCTAGTCTTAATAAACATACTTACTTTCAGTTGTCTCAGCCTTTTCTACAACTGAGGTCCAGCGTCATCATCTTCATGTCACAATGGTGGAATTAGGACACAGAAAGGGCTGAAGGGAGTTGATCAAGTTTATCCAAAAAAACCAGCAACAGAACTGGGAACTAAAGCTTTGTTTCACGAAACCTAAGTGGGTGTTAGCCAAGAGACAGTTGCCAAATCACAAGCTTTTAAAAGACCCTTGCAGCTTCATGCACACAGCTATTCTGGTGATGAAAAATATAGCATATAAAACAAAGGTATGAAATTAAACCTTCAAAAGAATTCAGTTCTTCCAGGAAACACAGGAGAAATGAAATTTCCCTGCTACCTAATGTGGCTCTTAGGATGCATTTCTTGTTATGGAAATGAAACAGGGAAACACACATAAGAGATACAAAAATAATCTCCTTCCATTTTTCTAAACATTTTTCACTGTAATAGCCAGAAAATGTTTATAGCAGAATCATCCAAAGCCCAGGAGTATGCTTCAGTCTCCTGCTTAGCTGTTGTGCACAGTAGCCTCAGGCAACTAGGTTACTCTATAGTTTAATTTTTATTTAAGGAGCTAAATTGGAACCTACCATATCAACTCCCATTTCAGCTGATTTAGAAATAAGGGTATACTGTAAAAGTTGGGGTAGATCTGCAGCACTCTGTAAAGAGTGATCTAAATTCCCTATTTTGGTGTGAACTCTGGAAATAGGGGAAAAGAAGCATACAAAGACCAAAAGTTTTTCGCCCTTTTGTCAGAAGGTATTATCATTAGTAGTTGGGTGGGTCACAGCCAGTAAATTGGGCCAGTTATTTAGCAATTTTTCTCTTTAAACCCTAACCAATTTCTCAGGTGTATGTTTTAAGAGGCTTTTACTAGATCACTTGCAATACAGAGCTGAGATTTTTTAAAGGCAAAAACTTTGAAGTAATTTTATAACGTTTTATAAATCCAAAAAATATATAATTGGGCTAATACTGACTGGATTCAAGAGTCTTTTGTTTTTTTTTTTCAACATAAATGGTTTGTTCGGAGCATTTCCTTCCCACCCCAACCACCATTCCCAGCCTAGTTTGTCTGCCAGAGCTTGGTATGTGTGTGCTTGAGGCATGTGGGAAGAAAAGAAGGGTTGGGTGTTGGGTGTCTGAAATAATGATCTGTGTGCAGACAGTGCAGAAGTGTGGAGCTGCCTGGGAATCTGCTCACTCTTGAGATCTTTTTGAGCTGAAAACTGGAAGCATGCAGAGCAATCCTTTTGATCAGTAGGTGAGGTTTGGGTGTTTGGGTTTTTTTTTAAGCTTAATTGTTTTTAGAGAAGCAAATTGAAGTGGGTAAGCAAAGTCAGAATTACAGGCTATGTCCATTTAGCCATTTTGAACACAGTGCTTGGAACATTTGCTTTGGAAAGCATGGGGTTGATCCTGCTGTACAGAGACTGAAGAGCCGAGAAGAGCATGGGGAATAAAAAAAAAAGGTAGAGAACAGGGGGAAAAGAAAACTAAGAGACCCTAATCAATATTTAACTTGAGTAAAACAGAAAAATAAAGTAGTCTAGAACAAGGAAATAAACTAGGCAGTATATCTGATTTCTACTGCCAGGTGTAGTTGCCACTTGTAAGAGTTAACCAGACAGTGACATTGACATTCATCCCTACCCTTGCTTATGCTTTGTAGTTGTCTGTTCAGGAACAGTGGGAGCAGCACCATTTTTGAGGAGAAAAAAAGGGATCGATAGGAAAATGGGAAGCCACATACACTTCCTTCTGTCACAAGACCTCTGTAATTTCTAACTCCCATAAAATCTTCACAATGTTTCTAGTAGGTTAAAAGCAGTTGTTTTTTTTTTTTTTCTTTGGGGTGTGGGTTGTTTTGTTTATTTGGGTTTTCTTTTTGTTTGTTTGGTGGTTTTTTGTTGGGTTTTTTGTTAGGTGTGTAAGTTCTGTAATGTAAGTTAATTAACATTTTTTAATCCTTCTCATTTTGACTAAGTATAGTTAATAAGATTTTACAGTAGCAAATATGCTCAAAGGCATTGAGAAGTGTGTTGAGCCAGTTCTTTAATACTGTATTAGTGCTCCATTAATTTTACTGGAAGTGTAAACCCTCATAACATAGATGTAGCTTAGGCTACCATATTTTAGGGATGTGATGCAGAGTTAGGCAGTTCCATTAAATCGAAACTTTACTTTTAAAACCTGGTTATCTTCTGTGAGGACACTTACTGAACTGATGCTGAGAATAGCTTGCTATAGCACATTCCAAGACTTTGTTTACTTTGAGTAAACTTTCAGCATTGTTTTTATGGAAACCTTATTTACAGATTGCCATGCCTCAACATTACAGGTCCTTTCTACATCTTAGAAGCATGAGAAATTTATATTATAGTAGCAAATGGGGATTTTTTTTCCCTAAATGCTTTCCATGTATTTCTTCTTTTTTTTTCTGCTTTAGATCACAGTTATATGCAATTATACTCCTTTTTAAAAAGAGCCTTTTTCACATCCCACAATGTACATAAGTGATCCCTCCTTTACAGTGCTCCACCACCAGTGCTCACCAAGCAGCAGAAAGTCTCTATGTATGTGAAGCTACTGCTTCATGCCACTCTGAATTAACTCACAGTGGGTGTTAGACATCTGCACATGAACAGAAACCTCCCAGAGGAGAATGTTTTCATTAGATCTCAACAGTCTCCCAGCCTCCATCAGTCTACAAAGCAAATCACTGTTTGATCTTGAACTCAGCTCTCTACAGGACAGGGCATATTGCAGCACTATCACATAGTGGTTTAACTCTGTGCACTGTTGTCATGAGTAATTTGGTTTTGAATATTGCTTAGAGGAATTTTTTTTTTTTTTTTGGCTTTCAGTGCAAAGAGCTATTCTTAACTTTTAATTAGCCACCACCTGGAAATAAATCCAATTTTAAGAAGTGAATGACATCTATTTGCAAAGGAGTCTTTCTAATCTGGTTCACAAAATTAATCCTTGATTTGAAATAAAATCTATTGAACAACTTTATAAATGTTCATGTGTGGAGGTTCTTTTGATTCAATTAGCTCTTTGGAGTAAATGAGATGGTGTCCAAACACTTTTCAGTCTGGTGATTTAATTCTTCGCGTGTCATTCTCTTTTTGTCATCCACTTTTATATTCAGAGAAATTATTTGCCTCTGCTTTCCTAAACCTCGTATAAATTAGTATAGATTAAGCAAGATATTTGATCACAATTTTTTGAAGTCTTTTAAAAAGCAGATCTTTAGGCATGAGAGAAAGGAGGAAAAAGTAATGTATTCAGAATAAATTGAAAGCTGGCTTCATGGTGATTTCATGTAAAAGCTGTTATAAATTGTTCCCTTTCAAATTATCACAGGTAGTAATACAGCTGTTTGCAGTTTCCTGGAATTCCATTTCTGTATCTTAACAACAAAATATTTTTGATCACGTAGGTTGACAATCATCTCCAACACCCTTCCCCCAACCCTAACACACATAGATTTTTGGCCAAAACTAGTAACTTAAGCTCCTTTTGCAATCAGTGGAGTGATAAGGAACCTCTGGATGTGATTTCACCCACCTCACTTGGAAAACTGTCTTAAGCTAGGATGAAGCCCTTCTCCCTCCACCTAATTGGTCTTTGAATTTATTTGGCTAACGGTAGCTAGGGTGAATCTTCCCTACAGTCATCAAAAGTAAGGATGCTAGCAGTTTGCTGTGTAACCCCTGGGTGTGATGCTCAGCTCAGTTCTGTATGGCACAGCTGTGTGACCTTCATTTAGCTTTTCTGAAGAGTAGTGATGACCTGCAAGAGCTTGTAAATGAAAGCCATGCAAGATGAGAAATGTAAAAGCAAAGACTGAAATGAAATAATTGAGATGGTAGTGGTTAGTAACTTGGGGTCTGGAGGGAAAAACACTGACATGAAAATTCATTTAAAAATGAGAAAAAATGAATGGAATTGAAAGACTCAACTAGGCAAGATTAAGTTCAGGTCATGAGAAAGCTCAGCGTGACTGACACCTCATTGCCTGACTAAGTCTCATCAGGTGTCTGCGTCAAGAGTGATGAGTATGCTAATGCTAAGCCCCTACACTTTATTTGCAAGCATCTATTTCACGTATTAGACAGGAAATGCTGTGTATTCATAAATCACATTCAGTCCTGCTTACAAAGTTCCTAATCCCACTGAAGAAACCTTAATAAAAGTGCTATCACTTTCTACTGAGAGAAGTAACAGACTAAACAAGAAGAGTCAGATAGCACCCTCCTTCTGAGATTGCCAAGCATAACGACACCTACATAATGCTAGAGACCCAACCCGTGTGCTCATATGAGCCCAAATCTGTCTCAGCTGTCTTGAGCCAGCAAACACTGGAGGGGTGGGACTAGCTTCCTGTGTGAGTACAGATTTCAACATGGGTTTGCAAACATCTGTTTCCTATAAGAAAATGGAAGAGTGGAGGTCAAATTAACATATTACCCTCCCGAGCAGAACTCTGCAGTGACAGTCAGGAGGCTTGGGATTGTTTGTCATTCTCATTGCTCTTAACAGAAGCATTAAGTTTCTCCTGACCTAGAAATGGCCCAACAAAACAAAAACATTAAGAGAAGGAACTCCACATTCAGGGAAAAAAATATGAAGAAACATGGAAGAACTGTGAACTGTGGCCAGCACCTGCAGCTTGTTGGAATGCACCCACACATCTGGTGGACATTGCCCAGAAGAGAGAGCTATAGCATGTCCCACAGTCCCAGACATCCTCAGGGACAAGTGAGATTTTGCTCAAAGCCTCTACCACAGTCCTGGCTTGTGGGCAACTCAATTACGTTGTCTGTACTTTTTCTCTTCTTACACGTTGACTTTTTCTTGCCTGCTTAGACCAGGAAATGCTTACAAGTAAGGTTTTTATCCCACCGTGTTTTGGCATTGTATAGTACAGTCCTGCTGCAATCCAATAACTGATACTTTGATTTTTCATAGCGTAAAGACCTATATCTATACTTAAGTATAGTTCTGGTTAGCTCTGGAAATTTCTGATACCAATAGAAATGAAAAAGGAAACTCCTGACAATTTTCTGAGAGATATAAAACAGCTACTCTGTGTATTTTAGCCACACAACAGTGATCTACCAAGGCTTTTCCTTATGAGATACATTTAAGACTGAATCTGGTTATTTATTTCTCCTTTTACCTTTGCTGCTTCATTATTTTCTGTGTTCCTTTTTTTGGTGTAAGCTATCTAACATCTCAGAAGTCTTTAAACAGTTTGACTACTGGAGCATTAACTCAGGAATGTAAGAATACTGTCAGCTGACTAAAACAAGCAATGAATTTACTGTTGAGGTCTTTTGTCTGAAAACAGACTGAATAGAGGGAGGATGAGAAGGGGCCAAGGGGTTTTGATTAATCTCTGTAGCTCATTATGAGTGGTGATTTCGTGGTTTGTGGTTTGGGTTGTTTTTTTTTTCCTTTTTTCTTGTCTTCCCTTCTTTTTTTTTTTTTAATATCTATATAATATTCTTCCTGGAATTGTCACAAGAAAGGCCAAATGCATATTGGGTTTGTAGCCTGAGGATGAAATGGTCCTGATTATGTTTTTACATCAGTTTTATGCTGGTAGAACCAAAAATTACTTAGAGTTAGTTTTTACATGCCATCACAGCAGAAAGCAGAATCTGGTTCAAAATATATTCTATTACTTGAATAAAGAATATATTAGCTATGAAATCATGAAAAAGAACTTCTGCACAGTGCTATTACCCATAGTATCTGCAGTCCTTCTCCATCTATGTATCTTAAATTGCCATTTTAAATCTTCTTTAAGTCTAGAAGTAGCTATTTCCAACCCCACACAGTTTTAATAAAAATATGAAATACTTTCTAAGCTGCAGCTTATTTTTGCTGCATTATTGTGTTCAGTGCCGAGCAGATTTTAGTTTGACATTTTTTTTCTTTCCTAATGTTGAATGTCACCACATATAAATACATTGTCTGATGCTGTTTCCCACACATTAATTCCTTGTTTGTTTTTTTTTAAGATAACATGGAGATCTGAGACATCCATGATGAGCTGCAGATATGACATCACATCTTTGGGAGTCCTAAACACTGGTTATACTTCAGTTGAAAAACGCCCAGACATCACAAATAACACTAGATAGTTACATGTGGGCAACTGGAAATACAAAGTGAATAAGATTCTTACTGAAAGTTTTATGGACCTAGGGACCCCTCGATATCAATTTCTGATTGCATCTAATCAGTTTTGTCTGGCAAAAAGAAAAGCACATCTGCAACTGAGAATAGTCAGTCTGGTCTCCAACCAAAACATATTCACCTCTTGCTGCTATGGGTGAGGGACCCCAAAACTGCATTTGCTGCAGTTCACTCATTTTACAGCTGTGCAAGTGGGAACAAAAGATGTTGCTGACATTAGAGGGAGTTTATTGTAACTAAGAATTAAACACAAGCTCAATTTGATTCATATTGACAAAAGAATTTTTGATCAAGCAAAAATAGAGCTTATACTAGAATTACAAATACTTTATGGATCCTTGAGCCTTGGGTTTTATTTCTCTCTCTTTGTTATTTTTCCTCTTCACTACAATTTATTATTAATACTATTTTTATTTCAATTATTAAACTGTTATAATTGCAAACCACAAGTTTTCTCATTTTTTCCCTTCTAACTATCTTCCCCACATGCTGCTGGGTGCATCCCCATGGTGCTTAGATGCCAGCTGGGATTAAACCATGACAGTCCTTTTTGGCATCCAGCATGGGGCTCAAGGTGTTTGAGAAAACAACAGATTGGCCAGAGCATATTAGAAGGGATTTATATCTGTTAACAGTTGCGGGTCATGATATTGATTCATCTGTTCTCAGTATTAGTTTATCTGATCTGCACCATGCTCTTTTTCTTCCTGTACATGTTAAAGATTGGTGTTGACTTTCGCAGTTTGCTGTGCTCTGTAGTGATTAGTGATGTTTTGCCTGGGAGATTTGTTATTAAAACACTGACATTGAGCTTAATCTAGTATCTGGGCTCTGTTCTGAAGACATTACTGTACTTCAGGTATCATCTCATGGGGACAATTAACAATTATACTTATTCCTCTGAGAGGTTTTTTGTGGAGGAAATACAGATTGGCACATCCACTACCACCTTCTGTGGTGTTTTCTCCCTCATTACAATAACTTCACAGTATTTTGAGCATCCTTAGGTAGTCAAAATACTTGTATTGGTATTTCTTAAGAAAATTTCTTTGCTTTTGTCTAACAGGCAACTTAGGAATATGACCCAGGTTCTGTGAGAGTATGGTCATTGTTGACATGGCATGTGGGAGAATACTGACAGGTATCTAGAGAACTTCCCACCTCCATTGGTCTGGAACATCACTCCTGAACAATTACAAGAGTCTGATGAAGTGATAGAATTTTTTGGGGGGAAAAAAAGTCCTGTTTTTTCCAAAGAGGCACAACTTTTTGCACTTTGCTGGGCCCTGGCCAGCGTCTGCAAAATACTACTCAATACTATTCAGCACCCTCAGGAAGAAGAGGGGGAAAACAAACCAACAGACACTATGTCTAAACCAGACAATGTATTAGTCAGAAAACAACAGAAGCAGAAGTCATCTTGTTTAGTAGGGAATGAAGAAGTTTCTCCTCAGAACAAGCAGAAGAAAGAATTAAAGAAGGAGCCTATTCTGCAGCACAGCAATCACAAGAACAGGAGGAGAGAGAGGCTGAAATCACTGAGGTGTAAACTACCTGATCTCTACACCTAAGTGAGCTGAGAGATATGTTAAAAAAATATAACTGTCAACCAGGTGAGCTAATTCTCAGCTGATTACTCCAGTGCTGGGGTATTGGGGCCAGTAGTCAAGAATTAAAAGGTAAGGAAGCCCAGCAGCTAGGATCCCTTGCTAAGAATAAAGCCATTGAAAAAGGGATTGGAAAAAAGGCAGGAGCCCTCAGCCATTGGTGGCAACTCCTGCCAAGTGTGAAGGACAGGTATGTCTTCAAGGAAGAATCTGCAAATTTCTGAAGGAGATGGAACAACATTGAGGGACGTGTCCAGTATCTGAGGGAATTAGCCATGTTGGAGGTGATCTATAACAACCTGGACAATCATCAGGCATCTAAAGACCCGGGTGAAATTGGGTGCACGCAGTCCGTGTGGTGAAATTTTGTACAAAATGCACTGACGTCAAACACTCACACCATGATGATGATGAGCTCCACAGACAAGAAGGCACCAATTAAAGATGAACTGGCCAGACAACTCTGAGAATATGAAAATAATCTTTCTTCCTCCATGTGGGCCTGTGTTTTGGCTGTGGACAGACTGACCCAAAAAATGTTCAAGCAATCATCAGGAAAGAAATAGAGCTAGAACTGTCAGTGGAATATGAATTCTTGTGATAAGAGAGAAGTTCAGTAAAATTCAATTCCAATGGAAAATAAATACCTTAAAAACTATCTCAAAATTATCTGATCTATCTAATGGTATTCCATTGAACCTTCACCTCTGTAAAGGATTACAAATGCACATAATGAGCACATTTGCCATATAATTCCCTCAGAAATTTACACTGAATATCTGTGCTAATAGAACATCAGAAATCTCATGGAACTAAAATATAATCCAAATTAAGCTAATTTGGAATTTCTGAACCTATCATTTCAAAACTGTCATCCTCTCTTTTAACTGGATACCAGCATTATTTCCACCTACCTAGAATTTGCAACCCAGCATGGGTACATAGGCCATACCCTTTGGTAGCCAAAGCATTGAATACTAATGTTGTGGCACTTTGATTTGGTAAAGCACTGCCCACTTACCTTGATCTTTCCTGCCAAATAAGTGTTTTCTATTTTATATTGCCCATGGAAATAAAAGAAAACATTTTTGAGAAGGTGACTTTTGACAGTATAACTTTTACCTCTTAACCTGTATTTTTTTCCAGTAGATTTCAGATTCCACAAGGCTAGCCAACAAGTATAGGCTAGAAAGATTTTAAACATAATCCAGTCATAAAATTCTTCTCAGAAACAGCATCGGGATCATTAGTGTCAATGAAGTCTTGCTTGCACAAACAGTACTGGAAAGCTGTTCTAAACTCTCACTGTTGCGGTGATTAGAAACCTTTTTTCTTATTTGCTGTGTAAATTTTTTTATAGCCATTATATTTCTTTCCGCTTTGTCACCCTTTCGTTTGGCCACCCTACTGATCTCCTGCAGCCAAACTTTTATACATTTTATAATTCTAGAAACAACTGACACTGCTCTACCTTAAGTAATAATTTACTCAATTGAGGTGAGCAAGCGGATGTGTGGTACTTGTTTGTTTACTGGGTCTAAGCCATGACAGTAATATAGAAAATGCTTTACTGCACTCCACATTTCCTCTGTACCCCCTTCCCCCCCCAAAAAAAAACCCCAAACAAACAAAAAAACCCCACCCACAATTCTTTTACCAAAGATAAAGTATGCCACATGACTGACTTTGCTTAAATCCATGTTTTTAGACACAGAGCCTGTAGAACTTGAACAGTCAGGTGTGGATGTCAGAAGTTATTGCCATTTTTACCTCTATTTTGTAGTTCTCAAAACATTTTCTTTGGCAACTGTATATTGTATAGATAATCCCTGAATATAACACTGAGTCTCCTGAAGGTTGTATAGCATGTAACAACACTGAAGGCTGAGTTCAGTGCATGGTGCTTTCTGAAGGAGGTGAAATAGGATGTGTTTAGGGGTCTTGTTTAAGATGTAGAGGATTTTTCTTCTCTGAGCTGCAGCTTGTGGCATCTTTCAGAGGACTACATATGTTATATATAATGGATGATTTTAGCTTACTAATAAGCTATCTTGCCTTTAGCCAAAGCAAGTGTAAATATTATACTAACTCTTGCTAATATTACTTTTTTATATTCACATTGTAGCGTGTCGGCTGTGAGGTATTTTCTGAGGACTTGTTCTGTCTTCACCTCAAGTTTCTGTTAAGGTCAGATCTTGAAATTAATAGAAAGATTTAAGTGATAAGCAGTTCGTAGACTCTTGAGTTCTGGTAGCCGAGTCTAAAAAACCGAAATGAGGCATCTATACTTCTTATACAACTGGAGCAGAAGAAGAGAACAAAATTGACAGGAAGAGGGTTTGAGTGAATGTTGTCTGTTGTTGCCAATAAGAAATACTGACCAACTTAATTTCAAGGACCAAGTAGCTTAAACCAGGGTGTAGTGAAGTGTCTTCCTCTTTTAAGGGCTGTGTCCTGAGTCCTTCACTAACTTGTAAAGTTAGCTATTGAATCTTGGAAAACAGAGGAGGTATTTCTTTTAGAGACTGTTTTCATTGCACACTAATGGCAAGATGCTCATGTAATAGATGGACAACCAATTGCTTCCACTGTCTGAATGATTTTGAAACACACACTCTACTTGTCATGAAAGCACCCTAGGTATCAGGTTAAAATCTATTCTTAGGTGAAGGCCCTAAACCAATTCCAGTCTCCAAGACCATATGAACTGTCAGAGAATATTCCATAGAAGCCATGGCACAATCCATGGAATATGTGAAAGGAGGATTGTTCAAGAAAATTACTATGAAGCTTATCAGTTTCTGGCAATGTGCTCAAATCTAGGTTCAGAACTTCAAGATTCTCTTGGTCCATTTCTGGTGATTAAGGAACTTTGTTGTTGGGTGGATGTTTGGTATGGCATCTAGTACTATGCTATGATGTGTTTGAACTAACACTTTAACATTAAGTATTAAATGTTGTTACAATGTTTCCTCCTAAATCTTAGCAACCATAATGAAAGAGCATAATTAAAGGTAATGAGAAGGAAGAGGAATCACATTTAAACATATATTGATATGTAAGCATTGAAACAAATGCGTGTTGAATCAGTGGTCTTACTGAATAATACTTGGATCCTTTTTGTTCCAGGTTAATGAAGTTATTTATACCAAAATTTTGTAGATCAGTGTCTCTTAACTTCAGAAGTTAAGATAATAAATAGTAATATTTCTCACTAAGATAAGTAAAATTAAAAAAATTAAGTAGATAAAAGAAAATAGGTATTAATTTAAACTCAGACAGACCTTTCCTACAGTACAAAGAAAAATGTGTTTAATATATTCAGATAAAACTCTGAAAGAGTAAACTATTCTTTTCTCACTTATCCTTTGTTATATTCCTTTCACAATTTATTGCCTGAGGGTTCTTGAGGGTTAATGGTGTTATAGGGGCAGTATATAAAACTGAAGAGGCTGGAAAACTCATGAGACACGCAGTTTAAAATCAGGAAATCTGCAAAATCAGCTTTGTGCAGTATTACAGATGAGGAAAATATGGTGCCTGATAAAGCTCTGTAGGAGCGTATCTTATTGTTTATTGTATTCCTACCAGAGATTTTGTACAAAAAAACCAAAAAAAACCCCAACCTTGGAGCACTCCAACAATATTCAAAAATAGTAATTCTGTAGACATTGGAAAATGAAAAGACAGACATCAATATTAAAAATTATTTTCTTGCCCTCCCCAGAAAGTCTGAAAGTAATGTTCCTGGCTAATGGGCCTTTGGCACCATCTTGACAAGTACAAAGAGTCCCTTTAGTGTCATAAAAGTATTTATTATTATGGATAAGCCCCAGGATTTAAGAGCACATTACCTGAACAGGTTTTAATTGCTGGCATACAGAAACAATGGGATGAGATAAAAGAGAAAGAGGCTTCAGCCAAAGGAACCATTCCTGTGGAAAACTGCTCCCACTTCAGAATGGAAGCAAATTAGAACTTTTTCAGGGCCAAAATGGAAGCCCAGAAAGGCATTTGTTCCTCGAGCAATCCCTATGAAATTATGCACCCAAGCATAACAAATTAAGATGTTCACAGGGTCGAGGAAGTGGATATCCAGAAACAGGAAAGGTATATCACCTGGGATGTTTAAAGCTTATCAGATTGTGTCAAATCACGTGCAAGGTAACAGAAGAGATCAGATTTAATTGTTCACTATTGCTTTGAAATAAAAAGAAGAAAAATGTATCTGAGTTCTGTCAAAAGGTTTGGGTGGCTGAATCTCATTCATGTGCCAGAACTTGAAAAGTTTCCTAGAACATGAGAAGCTTTTATAACTAAAATGGAGGTGAGAGCCCTGCTACTGGCTTCTGAAGACAAAGCTTAAATACTTCTTGAATGATACACAAGACCTTCAGTAAGATTCTTTATGCATATATATCTAAACCATTTTTAATGCTGTGCTAGCCCACAGAAATTGAACAAGCTTCAGAACCAGTAAGGTTCCCAAAAAGCACTTTGTCATGCACTAAATCATACACATAGATGATGAAAGGCAAACTCTCAACTAATAGATTAAGCTAGTGGTTCTAGTCACAATAGTGCTGAATGAACAACAGTCTAAAGTATGGCTGGTTTTGTGAATGCTTGCCAAGCTTGTTATAAGCTAAACAGGACACATAAAGCAGATATTGTAGAACATAAAAATAGATTATAATTCCCAGGATGAGAGAAGGGGGTCCATTTCAGCATCACAAACATGAGCACATCTTTTTTTTGTTTGAATGGGCCATTTTAAATCCCAATTTTTTTATTTATTTTTTTTTTAAATAGGGCTATAACAAGCCATTTGTATGGTTTGAAAACAGCATTACAAATAACCAATACAAAATGTCACTTTTGGCAGAACTTTCTGTCAAGTTAATCATGTTAAAGTTGTGTGCTTGTAATGATGATTCTTTTCTTAGGGAGCCTATTAATTTGGTTCATTCCGTCACTTAAAAAAAAAAAAAAAAGGAAAAGTATTATAACTTAGGACAGAATAGACATTTTATGCAAAAGTTTATTTTTGCTCATTTCATGCCATGTAATAAAAGGGTGAAGCCTTTCACACAACAGTCCATTAAATGGTCACTGTAAGTTACCACCCTTCTAAGAGTTAACAGTTTACGCTTTTTTTCCCCCTCACTTCCACAGTGTTGTACCAAATAGTGGAAGAATTTTATGAGCTTTCCATAACTACTCTAAAGATTTAGAAAAAATGTTTTTCCCCTTCCATTCTTTGAAGAAAATGTGTTTAGTGACAGTTTTACTCTCAGTCCCTTCAACACTTATTGCCAGCATCCTGATCCCATGGCAGATGTGGAATTAGCATGGCTAATATTTCCTCACCCTTAATCAATGAACTTCAGATTTTCACTGAACACACCTTTTCATTCATCTCTCTCAATGACACATGAGGTCTTGACTTTCCTCTGTGAAGCAGGCCTATGCCTATCAATATTTATTCTCTCTGTTATAAATCACTATTTTCTCAAAGAAAACCTTTTTTTTCATTTTAAAAAAGAGCAAGATACTTATACTGACAATAAGAAAAGCTCTTTCGAGTTAAGGCAATATTCATTACATAAGAAAGATAAGCTTTTATGGTTGAGAGGAGAAAACAGAAAAAAAGAGAAAAATATATTAACCTCAACAAAACTTTTATGAAAATTTATCCATTTGTTCCATTGTTAATATCTTAGCTTCCATCTAAACAAAAATTATCACTTAATCCTGTCATAACAACAGGGAACAAGAAACCCTTCTTCAGATGATGACACAGGTCATCCTTGTAACCTATTAGATTTGACTCTTCCATTTTTTCATCATTCTTACTGGCCAAAGGAAGTTAGTTATAATATAGAAATTCTAAAGTATCATTGTTCTTCAGAAGCAACTTCTTTACAGACAGTACTTCAGATGAGGATAAATTTACATGGGGTATGCTGATTTCAGAAAACCTTTCTGAATATATCATTCATGTAAACTGCCACTTTAAATTGCAGAAAAAAATGCCTGGAAATTTTTTCTTGGCAAAAAATCTGAAACACGATGTCAATGAGTACACTTTATTCTGACTAGGCCTTTCTTTTTAATGACATTATATGTAGCCTTATGATGATGTGTTAGACGCACAGATAAATGGGTGTGTTTCAAACATGATAAAATATAAACAAAGTAAGTTCAAGAAAATAAACTGTGATTCATACTTTTTTCCCAAGCTTCGTAGTTCTTTTTTTTTTTTTTTTTTTTTAAACTCTCAGATAGCAGTGGTAGTGAAGGCTGACGGTTTGATGTGCAGGTTTTTGAAAATATATAGGCAACTGGGAACATAGGCCTACAGAACATGAGTGGAGCATGTGCTCTTAAGACGTTTACTTTTCCTTGAAATCCCACTGTAGATTTCAGGGAGTATATTTTCAGAATTACTGAGGCCCAGGTACTGATGGTTCTTGTGAGAACTGTTACCCAAAAAATGCAAACATACTATCAATCAGGTCATTTGAAATGTGACCTTACACTATTCGATAGAAGATGCAGGAGACGCATAATTTTTGGAGCGGTTCTATGACAATAAGCAGAAAATGTCAATAGGTGATATGGAAGTAGTTAAACAAATATTAACTGTTCTTTGGATAAGTCCAAGGAAGGTACAGTAGCCCAGACTGGAAAAGAAGTATTTTCTAGCAGAACACATTTCTCTCTAGTACCTTCTTAGCACTTTAAATTTAATTTCCCCTGGTTTTTGCTGCTTTTGTGCCCTTATTTCTTGCTTCTTCTGGCCCAGATGATCGACAACCAATTTGCTTAGGAAGAAAGATGCAGGATGAAAAGGTTTTATTTAAGCTATGGAGCATGGATGTTTCACATATTTTGTACTTCAATTACTAGAAAATCACCTCTCAATGTTGTGAAAATCCTCAGTGGATCAAAGATTTAGTAGGTTCAAAGAAGGGGAAAGATCCTTAAGAAATATTCCTGTGAGCTACAGAATTACAAAATTATTTCCAATGAGTCTATTTCAGGAGAGTAATTGACAATGCAACTTGTGTTTCTATATCCTTCCATAGTAAGAAAAGAACATATTTTATCCTTGTTTGAACTGTCTAAAGGATTGTACAGAAAAAATCAGAGTAATAAAACTATAACTAAAGGAGTTTACAGACAACGGCACTGATGGATTTTAATATTACATTTCATAAAAATTATCCCAGTTAAATGACTTGCTTGATAGCTTTTTAATCTGCTTCATTGCTGTTTTGCTTTCAGTCACTAACATATTATCTTTTTGCATAAAGACTAAAACCTCAAAGATATATATTCAACTGTTTCAAAAAATAGTGCATATGAAGAGAAAGAAATCCTGGCTTTACTTCCAGGATCACACTATCCAGGATAATACACTCTCATTACTTTCACTGGGGACAGGAATGAGCTGTAGGTTACTGACTTCACAGACGTACAGGGAATTTAAAATCTCAGATGCCTTAAGAAGCCATTTGCTTTGGTGGGGAAAAGGCTTTCCACATTAACATAACTTGTTTTAACCAGAAATTATGTTGTTCTATCTTCTTCTAAAGGAGGGGATTTTTTAATTTATTTTTATTTTATTTTATTTTGTTTTTTTGAGAAATATATCTTGGAATACACCATATAATTTCCTGAAGTAAATTTGGCCATAACCTTATCTTTCAGCTCAACTTATAATCCAATTTTGGCTTTTCAGTGACTTACTTGAACTTCAGTGCTGAAATTAAGCTGTGATATTTGCTGAAAATCTTAATCTTATAAAGATTTTTTTCTACTTTCATATATTACAGAATCATCCATAAGACATACCAACCTAAAACCTTGCAAAATTATAACATACCACATATATGTAAAAAGGTGAAATTGTTTTAGGAAAACTTTCAATAAAATTTCTTACAACTGAATCTACAAATGCATATTTTCACATACAGATAGAAACAGAAGGGCTCTTCAGGTGTAATAACCATAAGTAAATAATTTCTGCTTTCAAATGTCAAATGACCTTTTCAGTTTTATCACAGTATTTTGTTACATAACACTCAGGTTTTGATCCTTCCCTAATCATAACCAATAGAATTAGAGATTTTTATTTTCATGGAAGGTTCATGTGAAACTTCAGTTATATTCTTCAAGCACGGGTTGTTTTCTAACAGCCTTACAAAGCTTTTCTGTGGAAAAAAAATATACCAATTTCTAATCAGCTGGGAAACATGCAAAGTTTCTGCAGCTCTAATTTCTGGTGAGATCTGGTGTATTGTAAGAAATAGGTTCTAGCAATGACAGCAACAAGAAAAATATTTCTGCACTAATGAGGAAAGGAAATTAGGGAAAGGGCAAGTTTACAGTTATTTATATGTTATTTCGGTATGCTACTATTCTAATCAATATTTCTATTTTTATTATAGAGTGAATTATTATCAGAAAAATCATTGGCATTGCACCTGGGAAAAGTGTTATTCAGGTACATCTGTCAAGAGCTGGCTTTTCAGGTCGCATATTACATCAACAATATGCATCTGTAGTAGGCAACTTCTGTGTTTCATTATATTGCCTATAGCTGCAAAATAACAATTTGTAACATCTGCTGACTTTTCTTGCTATACCTGATGAAATTATCTGTGGTGGATGATGGTACAAATGAAGCTAGAGGCAAAACTGTCATTGACTTTCACGGTGTACACTGGCTTTTTTCAGCAAGGAATATTCAGATTTTGGCCAAGACAAGAATTTTTTTTTCCAGGCTCAAAGCAGAGCGAAAGTGTACCAAATGCTGTGTGAATTAATGTTATCAACACAGTGCATCCCGACACAAATAACAATTGCCCTTTAGAGTCCCCAGGCTAATTTTTTCCTCTCTAATTCACTTCCTTTTGGTGCTGCACTTCCTGAAAGGTATATTATTTGCCCACATGATAGTTCCAGGTCCCAATAGACTTAAATAATAAAGGACTTGGATGCAGCCTTTTTTTAGAAACAATTCTGAATAATCTCTTGCAAAGATCTCTTAATAATCTCTCTGGAATATCTCTTCCAGAGTAGATTCAATTACTCTTTAAGAAAAATTTTTAGTAATGCATCTAGAAATGGTAATACTCTTCACCTTACTTTCCATATTACTACTGAAGCCATGTAAAGCTGTTACTGAGGAATGTCTAAAATGGGTTCATATTTTCACATATTTTTGTGCTCTGATGTAATTCTTGAGAAAAGTAAGCATAACAAAATGGCATTTTGAACTTTATTTA
This sequence comes from Eurypyga helias, assembly GCF_000690775.1. Classification (NCBI taxonomy): domain Eukaryota; kingdom Metazoa; phylum Chordata; class Aves; order Eurypygiformes; family Eurypygidae; genus Eurypyga; species Eurypyga helias. Next base: position 21,420 of record NW_010236332.1, read on the forward strand.
AAATGGATTAATGTTTTGAGGGATTAATTTAGATTCTCATGTTCAGATCTCCAGAAAAGTGCTGAAAAACCTACATCCAAGATAGCTGACTTTTGTATAAGACTGGTGAATATGGGAAGTTATAGCAAATAATGTGTTTGTCTAGGCTGGTGTTATGTTCAAACAAGTTCACTTGCTCATTTAAATAACTAAGTTAAGTTTCCATATCTCCATACAAAATCTACCTACAACAACATGTATAGGCATTCATTCCCTGATATTATAAATATTCAAACCCACCTAGCACTGGGTTCATAATGTCTATGACTAAAGAGAGATAATATGGACTGTCTCCTGGGAGTTGATGTTTACGGAGTGGAAGCATCAGGTACCCGTATCACTCAGCATCAGCCATCTATTTGTCTCTACCTACAAGAATGTAAGCATTTGTCACTGTAGTGTCATGTGAACACGTGATGCTCTAAAGGCCTTCTACCAGGGTGGTGGGTTCTAGAGTAGAGCTGGCAGCCCCATCTCTTACCATATAAGCCAAGGAATGTCAAGCCTCTGAATCCTTGACTAAAATATTTACATGAACCTAAATTTTCAGCACACAAAAACTTGCACAATAATTGTTAATTTTCTCATGTGGCTGCAATGTGCTTTATCATTTTAGGGTATGTTCCCTTCTGTAGCATCTTTTCCTATAGTTAGGATATGATATTTATCTTTTTGTGTGTGTGCACATGAAGAAGAATGAGTGAGTAAGCAAACAAGCAAGAGTGGGATAAGGAGAGACAGCATGCATTTTTTTGTGTAATTTTAGAGTATAGTAAGAATACTTGCTTTCGTGATGCATTCAAATCCTCACGTACTCTTGCAGGCAATTAAAAAATGCTTTCTAATTGCCTTTGAGACACCGTGCACTTAACAAGTTTGGCAGGTGCCTCGTCAGTTTGCTGAACATGATACAAAAGTGTGTAGTCCCAGGCTTACACAGCTCTAGTTTTATAACTCCCAGAATCCCTTTTTACAAGCAAGATGTATGTGTATATCTATTCTTACAGCTTTAAGAATTTGAACACCTGCTCCTTTTAAGTAATTCCTATCTCAAATCATTATTTATAAATGCTTGTCTCATAAATCATTGTTGGTGTACCTGTGAAAGAGGAAAAAATATTACCTAAATGCACCAGTAGTGAAGAGATCCTTTAAGAACACTCTCTTCCACTCATCAATAGCTTGAATTGGAACAACAATACTTTCAAAATCCATGTTTGGATGCAATAAAATAGTGATATATTTTGCATACAAGTTAATATTAATTAAAATTCAGACATTGAAAACAATTATCCTGCTGTATTTCCAGCAAGACAGAAATATTTGTTGACCCAAGATTAGAACAGCAAACCCGTTAAGTAAATTAATAACCCAAGTAATTTAAGATTTCTAAGATTTCTAGGGGGAGTTTTAAACAAAGATCTATTACATCTGTTTGACATTCATGTTGCTACTCTGGTTGTAGTTTCTTAGGAATATGTGTACTCTTTGCAATACCCAGCAAATAGCTGCTATCAGTATGCAGAGAAACAAAATGTAAATTGGGTGGCCGGCACCCCAGCCTAGAAAGTGGTGCTATTGCAAGTTACCTTGAGCAGAAGTAGTGTTGTGTTCTATCCACTTTCAGGGTAATTTGAGAATAGAAGCACTATGGTCATGGCAAATGGAGGGCTGTGTTTGGACAGAATGATGGGAGTAGAATTGTTTTCAATTTATTTTTGTGGCAGAAATTTTTAAGACTGAAATCGGCCCCCAAAAGGAAACATTTCCCAGTTACTTGCATGAAAGGATGGAAATTTGATTGATATCTGGGGGCAGGAAAGGTGGAGCTGTACTCTCATCACTTTCCTAGCTATTGCACACAGCTACACAGAGGCCTGTGTTCTCTTATTTACCTCCCTACACTTTCAAAATACACAGTCTGAAGACCAGTAATGGCCAGAAAACAGGCCAGAGGCACACCTTTGGTCTCTTTGAACTGCCTTACATCTTCATCTTGGCAGGCTCCACACCATCAGCTTTCCAGGACATCCAGTTGTGGAGGCAGTCTGGGGAGGAGAGACCGTGCATAGCACTGAGGATAAAACTCATGGAGCTTTCTCAGCACAAGGAATGAGTTAATCCCAGATAAGTGGCCGATGCAGGTGAAATGAAGGCAGTGTGACATGATAGGGACAGCAAGGACCTGGGTCAGGTAAATGTACTATAGCTCAATGTGAATCATATAGCACAATCCAAATACACCGCCAGAAGGGTCGTGGGGCAGGATCTTCTAATTTTGTAAGCAAACAAAGTCAGTTATATTCATTATATCCAAAGCACATTCTTTAGACCTAGGACCTTCAAAGGCTTTGACTTCCTTATTAATGAGCCTATTTGATTAGTTATAGTAAGACTCAGTTAATGAGGTTTGGCAACCTATTTTAAACTAAGAAAGTTTACTGTTGCCAGCAGCAGCTACAGTGGGGTCTTCCCCTACCCCTTGGCAAATCTTCATTACTTACCACTAGAGTACAATGTTGATATGGCTTTTGTCAGTTTAAAAACCTTATTCTGCCAGTTAAATAAAATCGATATTACATATTTTTTTCTTTTTTCCTCCACTATATCATGTTTTTTACTCAAGTAGAAATGTATCATATGTTGAGAAATTTGGCAAGTAGAATAGGAGGAATTATATGTTTTTGTTTTGCATGAATAACTAAGAGAGGTTATCAGATTTTCAACATTAAATCCTATCTTGATGAAAATTTCTAAAGTATTTTTTCAAATTTTGGGACCTTTGTAACACAGCTTATAGTTCTCAAAATTGACATAAACCAACTAATACTATATAAGATATACTTTCTTATGAAAGTCCTTTCCAGTTCTTTAGGTCTTTTCCACGATACTTAAGAGGACTATTTTCTTTAAAAAGAACACCAAGAGAACTATTCTTTTTCATCATCAGTTTCTCACTGGATTTCATGTACCATGTTGCTTAAACTTTTACCCATTTTACCCCTTTTCAAAACAAAAACTTACATTTAAGTGATCTGGCCAATTCTCCCATCTATATTTATATATATAGTCTTTCAAGGCCCCCACTACCCACATAACTGAACAGTACATAGAGTTTATGGATGAACTTGCTGAAAGAGAGAGTCATAAACTAGTTTGTGCATGATCCCAGTGTACCTCTTCAAGCTAAATTTTCAACACTTTCACAAGCTGTCTATATGTCTCCAAGAACCCACTGCTTTAAATCAAAAGGCAACGAGTCCTCCAGACAGTAGCTACTGCAAGTTGGCAGGTTGGAGTCTACTGTATGAGAGGTATAAATTCCAGATTTTCAAACTTCTTTTGATTCTGTAAGATATGGTAGTTGAATGTAGTTATAGCATTGCCTAGTGTTTTTTCTGCTGTTTACAGGGAGATAGTCAATACATTCTGAAGCCTCATATATTTTAGAGTTTTTCCTGAGGAATGTAAACTGAGATGAAAGTGATTCTAGCGTCAATATTTAGAATTTTTTTTTTTTTTTTTTTTGCATATTACAGCATTACTGTATTTTAGAAATCTGGTCACACCTTCAATAAAATATTTCAGAATATAGGAATATTTAAAAATATATATATATTACCATCAGTAAG
>NW_010236333.1:0-5945 GCF_000690775.1 Eurypyga helias
GGTCCCTTCCAACCCAGCCTATTCTATGATTATATAATTCTATGAACATTTTTTGTGAAAACAGATCCTTTTTCTTCTATCTGCTTTCTTTAATCATTAGTTTGGGCATTGCTAGCTATATAGTCATTATATCATGTTTTAATTGTTTAAATCTCCTAATGACAGAAAGTCTTTTGAAAGGCTTCCTTGATAGGTTAGACATGAAGGGAACAAGTTGTACACCATTTTTTCATTAACAAATGAGACAGAGGTATGTGATCTGCATGCTCAGAAATATTCTTTCTTTCCAATGTCAGTGAATGCTTTGCACTGCATTCTATCTCCTGGGACAGAGATCAGCATTTTCTTCTCCAGAGGGTAGTGTGTTGACTTCCAATTAGGGGTATACACTGTCATTAAGAGTGTTTTTCCTACTTTTGTATATAGAAAACTGTGTCCCAAAGCACTGGAGGCCAACAAGGACAAAACTGCAAGCCCAGGGGCATGGATCAGTTCCAAACTTCTTACAGTAGTTAATAGAGGAAGGAAGGCTGAAGTACATTGCAGCTTGAAGTATACTGAGCTACTGAGGCTTGGAGCAACCTGGTCTGGTGGAAGGTGTCCCTGCCCATGGCAGGGGGGTTGGAACTAGATGATCTTTAAGGTCCCTTCCAACCCAAACCATTCTATGGTTCTATGAGTCTACCAAAGCAGGATTGCTAGTTCACATCATCACTCAGGATTTGACCTATAGCCTGTAAATATGACAGGACCTATGACTATAGCGTAGGTTAACTTTCCCCAGTGCATAATACTATTGCAGGGGATTGGTAAAGCAGTACATTTCCCATTGGTGCAGACCACAGCAGGAGGAGAGAGAATTCCTGCATGTTACTTGGGCTAATGTGTTGTCACCTTTATGACTGTACTAGCCAGCAGCAACATTGACATTAATGATGCTTCCCAGGAACATATTGTGTTTTATTTGAAGATTTCCAAGCATATATAAACAGTAATTAAGCTTCATAACACCTCAGGGAGTTACAAAGGATTCACATCACTCACTTTTATGATGCAGCTCTGCAGCTGTTTGACTGCATATGGCCTTGCTAGTTACTGACTGATTCACCACTAGCCTAAGGAGTCTGACAGATCTGGAGTCAGAATTGCATCTTCTTTCTGCAATAAATGGAGACCTATGTGTGAGAGGGAATAGCGTTCAGCCATACGGCATTCATTGCTGTGATAGTATATGAAATCCAGTAAGGAAGCATCCACTCTTTCAGTTTAAAGGAAGGTGGGTTGCACCAGTAAAGATTTTATGCCTGTTGTTATAAGTTACATTAACTCAAGGCGAAGTCTTCTATTTCACATAGGCCGCACATAGGATAGAGATTAAGAATGGGCCATAAAAAAAAATGAGCCTTTCTTTCTGTGGTAAATGCAATGCAATTTCAGGAAGGTGTCTACTGTTTTCAAAATGGTAATTGCATCAGGACAGCAATCAGAACATTATGTGCTACCTATTGGCTATGCAACTCACCATTGTAAGTTGGAAAGTTGAATTGTTCATTTTCTGGCTCCTATAAATATCTAGTCTATTTGGCTTCCATATCACTGGGAACAGATGTACCACATCATTAAAGGATGAAAGAGAATTTTGCATCCTCAATTCTTACTGCTACTATAAGTACTTTGGTAGTCACCATACAAGGAATTGGATCCTGCAGAACCTGCAGTCTGCATGTTAGGCACAATCATGTATTTTGCAGACACAGGCAGGATAAAGGTAGGAGTAGGCAAAATGGGAATAGAAAATAAAGTGGTAAGAGTTAAGGAGCTATCCAAGTTTGGAAGTTGCCTGTTTACCAGTGATTTGCAGGTGCAATTAGAGTGAAAGATTTGAAGATGAAAAGGAGTGAGACAGTAGCCATACCAATTTCTGTGGGGAGGTTTCTTCAGGTGTAGGGATGAAACAGAAGGGAATGAAAGCATGGTGGCACCATGGAAAGATCTAGGTAAGAGTAATTTGATGTTGACATCTTTGCAGAGGGAAGATGATATGGCAGATAACCAGGTGAACAAGAATAGGGAGATGTGTCTTTAGACTTTCAGAATCCCCATGAGGCTGACAAATGTTGGAGTGGTAATTCAGAGAATCTCATTTCAAACCCAGAATACGCGTTGTTTGCCAGCATTTTAACAACAAGAACATCCTCTTTCCTCTAGTGGGAACCCCAGTAATCTGTAGGTGGCCTACACAAAATCTATGCACCTATATCTCTCTTCAGCCTCTGAAGTAGCATCTAGTATTATTGGCATGTTTCGTCGACTTGGTGCACATTGTGGAGAAATACCAGAAGATAGGGCACAGGCAGAAAAATAGTGGTAGCTCAGTGGGAAGTATTGTTATGTACATTCGCTTTGATAGGAACAGCTGGTCAGAATTAATTTCTCAGTGCAGTGCTGTCATTGTTTTTGTGTGGGAGTGAAATGAAAGAGGAAAACTCTCAAAAGAACTGAAACATTCAAGTATTACAAAGAGATTTATAAAGGTTTTATATTCCCTTGATTTTGGATGGGAAAGCAAGAGACACAGGTCATCATTCCAAATCAAACAGCCACAGCACTGTAGTCTTATTATGTGGGTACTGCACTAGTTGCAGCAGCAGCAATTAAATGTATGTTCTGCCCATGGCTCATGCGTATTGTAAATGCTATGAGGTCTGGTTCTGGAGACCCATATGCTCCTTATATCAGTCTTCAAACAAGCTAGTACATTCTGTGTGCTTTGTAGAACTCTAGGACTAGAACAATATTCCTGGCATCCCCTGTGTTGGGTTTCCTTCCTCCAGCTTTATTGCTCTGATTCAGAGTTCATCACCAGTGATGACTCCTATAGCAAATGGAGAGAGAGAGGCAAGCCCAGAGGACAACTCCTCTCTAAGAGTGACATCTAAGTTATGGCAGATAAATAGATTCCTTGAGGATCCTATGTGCAACTACTCCTGGGTCCTGGAGTCACCAGTTCAGAACTGGACATACAAAGCTAGGTGAGAGAATCCCCATCCTAATGTATAAGTGAAAGCTCAGCAGTTCCACCTTTTCTTTCTTTTGGCTTCTCACTTCTGGCCAAGATCTTAGCATAAAATACTTGTTTCTAACGCCATCCTTAAACACTGCAGTTTTATGTAGAAGAGGCCCTTATTACTAGATTGGTCAAGACATAATTTTCAGCTCATTTCTGTGAGGTTTTTGGATGACCATGACATCAGCATTAAGTCTCTTCTCCTTAACACTTTGGAGCAATACGGATTCAAGACATGATGAATGATCAGTAGATTTTGAGATGAAAGTCAAAGGCTTCTGTGTACTCTAGGCATAGAAATTGTTTGGGAATGCACTTTCGGACACGGGGATGTTTCAGGCTCCTACAACCAAGATTGATTCTAGGTCGCAAAAGCATGAGAGAAGGTTCTTACCTCAAAGGACTAAGTAGGCGAGATTGACAAAGGGTGTGTATAGAAGCAAAGAAGACTCAATTCAGATGCCTGTACGTAGGTATCTCATGCCACTGGAGATGCCTTAGGGTAGGTCTGGTATCCATGTGGAGCTCACAGACCTGGCACAGAACCTGCAGGAATCCTCTGCCTATTGGAGCAGCGGGAAGTTGGGTGAGATACCTTAGGGCACCCTGAATGTCAATAGATGCCTATTTGTGGGCAGTTGAATCAGTCCTTGAGCTTCTCTAAGTATAAATGAAGCTAAATTTAGGTGTCTTGTAAGATGATTCCTACTTGAAATCACTTGCCCCAGGTCACAAAGATAACAGCCTCAGAGACAGAAGCAGAACCCTGGTCTTGCACCCAAATTGGCAAAATGTGGCTGACGTGACTATACTCTGACTGCAGGTCACCTTCACCACCCGTGAGATAGGCAAGTTTTCCCTCTGTTTTATGAATTTTTACAAATAGAGAGGCTAACTAACTTTTCTGAGACCACAGAGTTTTCTTCATATGTCATATACAGAATAATTACTCTGAAAAATCTATGCTGGTAAAATTAAAATTCTGGGGTTTAAGACCATAATTTACATAAGAGCTGCTGTAATCTTCCAGTCCTATGCATAGAGGCAAGCTACTCGGTCCCTCCGCCAAAACCTTTCTTCCTGCAGTCTGTGCTAAACCTTCCAAGGTCTGTGCCCTTGGCTGCATGGTGTTTAAAAGTGAGGCAATCAAGAACAGGATCCCTGTACTAGAAGGAGCTTCTTCCTTCAACTCGCACAGTGCATCTTATGGGCTTCTGTTTCTTCCAAATAGATATGAGTCTGGATTTTTTTCATGCACAACAAATTTGTGGGTTGGACCCAGATATACTGAAAAGTTTGGTTAGGTTTTCAGAGTGTTTTAATGGTGGCTGATTGTCACCTGAAATCACTCTATTTCTCCAGAAACACCTATGAGCTGGTGGTTTCATGTTAACAAAACCGAGTTGTTCAATTATTATTCTGCAGGAAATTCTATTGCTGCAAAACCATTTATTATTATGTCACCCATTGTTGAGAGAGGACTCATAAAACCAGCTGTTATTTATTTTTGTTGTTAGAAATTGAAAGCTGATGTGATTGTTAAAGAGCGTGAAGTAGGGAAGATTACACTAACTTCCCTCAACAAATATGCTCGTGAAGATGCCATTTCAGAAGTTCAGAGCTTTCTTTGGAGGACAGTGTTGCCAACGAGCAAGGTGGTGCTTAGTCTGCTGGTAGAGATGACAATCTGGTCCTGTCCTTGAACTTCTCATGACTTAAATACACCCACCCTAGTTGGTATGTTATCCCATAAGTAGCTGTAGACCTTGTTTAGGAAGAGTGCAGGTGTAGATATGAGCTGAATGAGAGATTTGGGTTTTTTCGCCTTCTTTCCTGTGCTGTGGCATCTGCAGCGCTGACATTTACATCTTACTGAAGCCTTTCTCCAGCTCCAGGACACTCCGTGTCGGGTAAAGCTGGCCAGGAAAGTGCTACCTGAGATGTATGCTGCACACAGTGTACATCTTCCTCTGGACTTCATCCCTGGTCAGGTGGCATAGGTTTTATACATGTTACAAGTAGTTTTAAATATGGGCATATAAAGCAATGCATATGAATATCTGCATGCATAAAACACTGGAGAGGTTTGGTTCAGTCAAATTGCATATGAAGTGAATTTGATGCCGTTCAAGTTTTCCAAGGGATGGGTATATGCAAGTTTTAGAAGGTATCTGGCCACCTCAGATCTTTAAATATATGCTGGGAGTTAAGGCTGTGGTGCCTTAACCGGTTAGATATTCTTCAACCCAGCCTGAAATTTCTGCTGCTGTTATTTGGTGTTTTGTTGATTTCAGCAGGCTGGGGATACCATTTGAAGGTGTGTTCCGCTGCAGGAGAGATCTTGTCTTTCACTGCTTTCACCATCACCCTATGCATCCCTGCAGTTTAGAAGCTCATAAAGTCAGTTTTCTTGATTGGTATACGTAGTGATGTTCTTCAGGCAGATGTGGTGTTGTTTATTGGTGTTGTATAAGCATGTTTCATATCTTTGTAACATTGTGGAAATGAACATAAATGGGATATCAGATCTGAGAATTTTCTGCCCTATAGGACTTGGCCTGGATTCTGTAGGTAACTGAATTAGTAACATACTAATGGTTTAAAGATCAGAAAAGTAAAAAAATTGGTCTCAAATTTGATGTAACAGCTTGATTAATAACCAGAAGCAGTTCTCATTTTCCAAGCCATTTTCTCTATATTAAAAGAAACTTTTTAGGTGCATAAGTTTGATCTAAGAGAGGTAGTTAAATTGCTCACAGCTACAAAGGGCATTACTACGAGAGATGAGGTCAGAATGTGTGAGGTTTTGGGGTTTAGCCGTGTACCACAGTACATCTCCTTCACTTGAAGAGTAGGTAGGAAGGTGTCGTGGTTTAAC
>NW_010236334.1:0-3344 GCF_000690775.1 Eurypyga helias
GCTGCCGGTGGCTTACAGACGGCTGGGCTCACCTGACGGCTGGTCTGCGCTCAGCTTTGGTGTCAGCTTCTAACACGGCCGCGTCTTCCCGCTTACGGTTGAGGAAGGTGTAGGAGCGTAAAAGCGACCACTGGGTTCCTCCCGGGAAGGAGGGACAGGTGACTGGGCCTCGCACGGGTTTCATGAAATCACAGAATCATGGAACGGTTGGGGTTGGAAGGGACCTTAAAGACCATCTAGTTCCAACCCCCCTGCCATGGGCAGGGACACCTTCCACTAGACCAGGTTGCTCAAAGCCTCATCCAGCCTCGCCTTGAACACTTCCAGGGATGGGGCATCCACAGCTTCTCTGGGCAAGCTGTTCCAGTGCTTCACCACCCTCTCTGTGAAGAACTTCCTGATATCCAATCTAAACCTCCCCACTTTCAATATAAACCCATTACCCCTTGTCCTGTCACTACAGGCCCTTGTAAAAAGTCCCCCCCAGCTTCCTTGTAGCCCCTTCAGGTACTGGAAGGTGCTATAAGGTCTCCCCGGAGCCTTCTCTTCTCCAGGCTGGGCAAGCCTATGTCAGTTTAACTGGCTGCAGTAAGAATGCATGCAGTGGAATTGCTTCTGGAAAACTGTGTGAAGGAACAAAAGATTGTTCCAGGTAACAGTGTCTGGAACTGCTGACAGTATTTCTCATCTCATCTTTGCTGCATTCAGCACATCAACATGAATGAACGCAGCCATGCTGAAGGCAAGAGTGGGTTACTTTTGGTACTGCCATAACTATTGAAAAGCTTATTTTTAAAATTCAGATTTGTAATATTAAACGGTTTTATAACAAAGTTTTTATAAATTTTAAAATTAAAAAACAGATCATAAAGTTCTGTGGTGTCAGAAGGTGGCTGAGAGAAGATTCGGTGCTAGTGAGTGCCTCAGCCCCCAGAGCCTCTACTCCTAGCTATAGTTTCTGTGGGAGATGCTACAAATAATGGAAAGAAGAATCAGATCTTGCCGCAAACATTAGTTATTTCACAGTTTTCAGTGTTGATCAAAGGTGCAAAAGTCCTCTAGTGGCTGTGGGCAGAGCCACATTTGCCGTCCCCCAAGGCATAAGCGAGGCAAGACGCAGATCAGATTGAGAATTTGATGCAGCTTCATCCCGAGGCAACCTGCCTCTCATAATGGAGAGCATCTCATATGCCTTTGCCAGCTGGAAGCCTGTTCAGCCTTCGTCGGCCAACAGCATTTGAAGTAATTAAACAATTCTGCCTCCAAAGCATTTTTCTCTGAGCCAAATTATAGGCATAGGGATAGCAGCAACGACGGTTTTGCCAGCCAGGGCTAAATTAGGTTGCGTGATGTATTTTACAACTTGTTTGGGTGCTGACAAATCGCTCCAGATCTGTCCGCGGGTTCCCTGAGCTGTGCTTATGTGGGAGAGAAGAGCTGGAGGAGAGAACGGCAGGAGGGTGGACATGTGTCACCTTTACTTCATCGCTGCTGTGCTTTTTTTAAATGTGCCAATGCTGCCCTGCTTGGAAGAGGAAGGATGTTCGGTGAATTACATGGCTATGAAAGTTCTTTTTAAATAAAAACATCTTTAAAGTTCTCTGCGCTACAGGACACTGCCTTGTCTCATACAGCAAAACATAAGCTGAGAAGTGTGATTTCAGCCTGTAAAATATGCCAAGAGAGTAAAGATGGGGAAGGAAGAGGAGCTAAAGGGTCATGGATATAATACAGGGCCCACGTGAATTTTTAGGCTGGAAATTGCAAGTCGTCTAATGGCTGAATATCCTGAAAAATCATGTCAATGGGAACAGCAGGAGGCAACAACTATGCCTTTAGAAGTTGGTGCTTAATAATTTTTTGAGGCATTTTGTATTGAGGTTGCTGGTTGGAAAAGATTACTTTCATTGGCCCAAGTGGTCCTTTATCAGCTTGCAATTTTCGCAAAGCCAGTGATTTTTGTGTGCTTTTCTATAAACGTATTTACAGTATTTCAAAACGCAAAATCTCTTCAAAATTCATGACTGATGGTGAGGTTAATTTTCTCTATTGTTTACCTTAACAACAGAAAAAGCAAGAACAAACAAAATTTAAAGTATCTTTTAGGATTATAGGTTTCCCACAAAGAAGCCTTACTTTTGGTGAGGTTTCTTCAGCTACATGACAAGCATTTGGGTCTGTGTGTGTATACAGCGAGTCCCAAGCACAAGTACAGGCTGGGCAGAGAGTGGATCGAGAACAGCCCTGAGGAGAAGGACTTGGGGGTACTGGGGGATGAAAAGCTGGACATGAGCCGGCAGTGTGTGCTGGCAGCCCAGAAAGCCAACCGTATCCTGGGCTGTATCCAGAGAAGTGTGGCCAGCAGGTCGAGGGAGGGGATTCTCCCCTCTACTCCGCTCTATTGAGACCCCACCTGCAGTGCTGTGTTCAGCTGTGGAGCCCTCAATATCAGAAGGATATGGACCAGTTGGAGTGAGTCCAGAGGAGGCCACGAAGAGGCTCAGAGGGCTGGAGCACCTCTGCTATGGGGACAGGCTGAGAGAGTTGGGCTTGTTCAGCCTGGAGAAGAGAAGGCTCCGGGGAGACCTTATAGCACCTTTCAGTACCTGAAGGGGCCTACAAGGAAGCTGGGGGGGACTTTTTACAAGGGCCTGTAGTGACAGGACTTGGGGTAATGGGTTTAAATTTAAAGTGGGGAGATTTATATTAAGAAATCAGGAAGAAATTCTTCACAGAGAGGGTAGTGAGGCACTGGCACAGGTTGCCCAGAGAAGCTGAGGATGCCCCATCCCTGGAAGTGTTCAAGGCCAGGCTGGATGAGGCTTTGAGCAACCTGGTCTAGTGGAAGGTGTCCCTGCCCGTGACAGGGGTGTTGGAACTGGATGGTCTTTGGAGTCCCTTCCGACTCAAACCATTCTGTGATTCTCTGATACATGTAGTTAAGAACAATATGGGTGTTCCACGCTTGCATCCTGCACCCTGAGGTTGGATCATCTGACGGAGGAAGGGCCATCGAATCTCCCGAGGCACACGTTGGGCCACAGCCCCCACAGCGCCAGGCTAGTGAGGTGCCTCTTCACCCCCACCCCAGGCAATCCGGGATGGTAACCTGAGCTACCAGGTGTCACGCACTTGCTCCTGCTGCTCTGGGGAGGATTCTGAAAACCCATTTTCCCGATTCTAAACTATTGCTCACCCTAATGTTACAGAAAGGGAGTGAATGCGGGGAAACAAGCTCCTGAAGCGGAGAAAACAGTGAACCGAGATGTCTGAGTGCCTGAGACACGGGCAAAGCCAGCTTCCCTCAGCCGCTCCCTGGGGGGGGTGAGTCCCAGCAAAGCCCC
>NW_010236335.1:0-2349 GCF_000690775.1 Eurypyga helias
CAAACCGTTCTCTGATTCTATGATTATATTCATCTGCAGTTGGTTAAGTTTGATGCATAATTTCAAACCAGCCCTGGATGTTTCGGACAGTAATGCCACTAAAGATACACCTAAAACAAGAACAGCTGCTTTTGTGCCCAGTAACACTCATCATAATGCTAAAAACTTCTTTCCTCAATGAGAATTGTTTGTTCTTCTATGTGGGTAACTTTAAGTTTTTAAAGTTTTAACTTCAACTGGAACAATTTCTATTTCAAGATACATATTCTTCGCTATTGGGCTATTATTTTTCTATCATTATTCACACATTGCTCAAGTATTTTTATAAATTACTGGCAGGATCTCTAGCAAAAAGAGATTCAGGTGGATATAAGTTCTTTATAATGCATGGTATTAGGCCCATCATCTTCATGATGTAGCCAGCTTTCACTGCTTAGAGATTTTTTGTTAGGTTGTTCTTTATTCTTTTTATCAGCATCCACTCCTCAAGTTTTGTCTTATTTTAGAAACTCTAATAGGAAAAGTGCTGTACCATTTCATGTGTACTCATAAATTCTGCAGGTTTTCCTGGCTCTCATTCTTTTAGAAATGCCTGTAATCTGGATAGAAATCATTTGCATAACTTGTATTTCATTTTATGACTTAGGCATGAAAAATGTTGCAATAATGATACTTGGAATTAAACAGAAGCTGTGGTGCTAGGGTAATTAATTTTCTTTAATAATGTGAACCATTAGAACAGCAGGATAAAATAGACTAGTAATTTGGTGTATATGATAGTTATGAAAATAAAAACAAAACCAATTTATTATATCTCTTCAAACATGCAGGTAAGAACAGTAAAAAACTACATTAAAACTGAAAAGATAAATATAGCGTAAACAGTCTGTTAACCCTTTAAACACTTTTTGCTTTTTTTTTAGAACCTGCTGGTAGACCTCCTCTTCTCCTGGTTGCAAGCTCTGAAACAATTGAGGTATTATATCTCAATGGAAGCAAAATGTCTTCCCAAACTCCTGTAAAAGGATCTGCAATTTTGACCCTGGACTATAGTTACAAAGAGGACACCATTTGCTGGATTGAATCGAGGGATCTTTCCAGTCAGCTGAAATGTACCAAGATAACCAAAGCTGGGAAGTTAACGGAGGAGAGGATAATAAACATCGCTCAGTATCTTCACAGTAAGTATTTGACAGTGTTTTCGCAAACCAGGGGCTGCTGTCTTGGCCAACTCTTGCAGGAACCCTCAGAAGTATTTTGAGGCTTGCTGTTGAAAATAGCCTTAAGGCACTAAATATTGCAACTTTTAGGGAAGCACTTTTAAGTTTCTCACTCATCTATATATAATCAGTATGAGTTGCAATATTTATACCTATGCCAAGTTTTTAAAGATGTGCATTTTTATAGACTAAATATAATGTGTGGAAGTTACATAAATGGCATTACAGCAGCAGAAGAAATGTGAAATGCTTCCTTTTCTCTGGCAAAGTAGTGCTACATAAATTTTTAAAATGTTTCTTTGCTATTGGGACAATATTAGTAATGAATTATAGAGATAGATCCTTATCACATTTACTCTCAACAATCATAGGTATGTTAGCTCTTGAAAATAACATTTTTTCCTGATTTACTGGAAATAAATTGCTGTTTGTTTTTTTTGAAATTAAGAAAAAAATTTGTAAGAACATGAAGTCATCATACTGAATTAATCTTAGGCACTACAGCGTCATCTCTCAATCAGCTTTTCAATTTGTGGAACTGTTCTCTTCTGAAGGAGGTGTTCATGCACTTACATAGTCTCATGTGAACAGACTGCAAAATAGCATGTAATCAAAAAAAAAAAAAAAGATGGGCATCAAAGAAAACCTGTTGGAGCGAGTCTAGAGGAAAGCCCTGGTGGTGATCACAGGGCTGGAGCCCCTCTGCTATGGGGACAGGCTGAGAAAGTTGAGCTTGTTCAGCCTGGAGAAGATAAGGCTCCGGGGAGACCTTACAGCACCTTCCAGTACCTGAAGGGGCTACAAGGAAGCTGGGGGGGACTTTTTACAAGGGCCTGTAGTGACAGGACAGGGGGTGGGGTTTTTTTTTGCCTTCTTCCTATTTTTTTTTTTGCTCCTATTTTTTTTTTTAATGTTGTTTTAAACTTGGTGCTAGCATTTGATTGTGCTTTTTTAATGCACTCTGTTACTGGTATTTTATTTTCATTTCCTTTTAGTAAGACCAATAAAAATAGCTAAGTCCTTAGCAAAATTTGTTTCGCATTGAACTGTGTGCGTGTCTTCTCCGTCACTTATCTTCATCATCAGAGTGGGCATTACCACTATGCTTTGTAGGTCACCACCAGTTCCT
>NW_010236336.1:0-16162 GCF_000690775.1 Eurypyga helias
GAGTTAAACCACGACAGGGGGTTTCCCATCTCAAAGGCAGCTGGGTTGCTGAGCCTGTGGGCTTTCCCTGGAGCTGCCGGATGGAGACCCTGTCCCATCAGCTGCAGCTAAAACTGAGGAGACCCCCTTAGTGTAGGGGAAGCAAAGCAAAACAGGTACTCGGATCTTGGCACATGCTCCAAGCAGTGCATTATGTGCGTGGGAGTCTTCTCCACCGGCACTGGCGGCTTTGGGTTTGGCCTGACGCAGAAGTTGTTCAAGGGCACTGGCTGCTCCCTTTTTTTATTCTTTTTTCCTTTTCCCCTAATGCTCTGGTCCCAGAAGGTCTTTACATGCCTGTGCTGTGGACAGTCCTCGCTGTCAGCCAAAACAGGCCACTGCACTGCATTTTTGAGGGGGGAGAAAACAAAGTCCAAGCTACTGGAAGGATGTGTATTTCTAAGTGGCTATAGCTTTTTCAGTCTTCTTCAGCTCTTTTTAAGCATTTTCCCCTGAGGTCATCAATAGCAATTCTTATTCATCATTTCTACAGGAGGTACTGGAGATGTGTCCCGGGGTGGGCGGCCCAGGTTTCCCCATGGGCTAAGGGAGCAACCCTGCTGCACGGGAAGCTGCTGGGAGCCACAGAGGCACTGGGCATCCCTGTCAGCTAGGGATCCCTGGAGGGGCTGTTGGTGCTGATTTGCTTAAAGACCAGAGCGTTATGATTACACCAACCCGTGTCTCTTCCTCCACTGCTTCTGGGCTCCCTCCCCTGTCGCAGTGTGCAGCAATGACAGCGCGAGGGAGAGCAGCCGTTAGGAGAATCCTACACCCCACAGCCTGTAAAGAGACAGGACAACCTGCTCCTGAAGTGCAGATCCCTGGGAATGCTCCAGAGAAGTGACGTTGGCAGTGGGGATAAACCAGCCGTTCCCCAGCGATATGGCCAGAGACGGAAAAACCCGAAGGGAACACAACGAATCTGTCCTAAATGTTGCTCGGTGTCCTGGATCCCTGCGCGGTACCACCGGCTGCGTCTGGGGGGGTGCTGCCGGCAGGCCAGGGAATGGTGTAGGTTCTCCCCCGCTCCCTGAACTGGTTGGAACGTAGAAGATGTCAGGGAGTATCAGCGAGCTGGGAATGTTAGGACTGAGTGGAAAACTTTCAGGGGGCTTTTCAGCTCCTTGGCAGAGTAATGTGATAAATCATCTGTAACATGATAAATCACCCATAAAGTGCTTTTCCAGCAGACGCGGCCGCACAGCGTGCGATGCGTCTGACAGCAGACATCTGGCTGGGCAGCAGGAACAACGCAATCTGTTTTTCCTATCGTATTGGTTTACCTTACTCATCTGATGGGGATGAAACTCCCCCGAACCTTGGCTGCTGTGCTTCCCGGCTGAGCACCCTGCGTCCCGTACTCCGCAGCCGGGATGGTGAGCGGACCAGGAGAGGCAGGGCTGGCGCGTGGCTCCCGGCCTTGGGGGGATTTGAGGATTAACCTTCAGTTATGAGAATTTAACTTGGCTCAACTTGAATTGGGTTACATCCCAAAAAAGGACCAGGACTTGCCATCTTCCTCCGGCCAGGGGAAGGCTGCACTCGCGCCAGCCATCCTTATTCTTGCTGGACCTTGGTGGATCTCTGGTAAGAGGTTGTTCTCATGATGTTTCCACAAATGGAACCTGAATTCCCATTAAAGTGACTGAACACCTGATCCCGAGGCCTCAGCTGAACCACAGGCATATTTCTACATCTTAGCTTTTGGTCTCCTTTTTGTTCCCGTTCAAAGAAGACGGCTTTGTGCTTCAACTTTCGTATCACTGCTGCTGTGGGGCTGCAAATGCCGAGTCTGGGGCAAGAAATCCAGTCAAGTGGAAACCTGCTGGGCTGGTTAAATCCCACAGAGGGGGAAGGGAGCTCTTCCTGCAGCAGGTGTAACCGTAAGTGGGCTCTGAAATGCGTGGGGTTACCCCTCTGCCGCATCTTCGTACTCAAAATGAATTAATCTGACTGGAAAAACATGAAGTAAGTCAGAAGTAAATCCTTAGCTCTGGAGATGAGTGAAGTGCACTAGAGGAGACAATGTTTTGCCCTTTGACAGCTACTCATTATTAAAAAAAAAAACAATTAAATGATGATTTAAAATTAATAACGATGGACATGATGGCAGTGAATAAAGGTAAATAGTACATAAAGCATATTACTTATAAATAACAACATCCAGCATTGAAGTGTCTGGCGGATCACGCGCCACTGGGCCAAGGGACGGGGCACTGCGAGGGCGAGGGGGTGGTGAAGTCAACCGTAACACCCAAACCTGCCGCCGCCTCCTTGCAGGGCGCTGCCTGTAAGAGAGCTGGGGAAACGTGAAAGGATGAGGGAAGGCGCTTTCCAAACCCCAAAAAATAACCAGACCGCGTGATCCAGCTGTGCAGAGTTTGTGTTTCTTGGCCGTTTGTAGAGGAGCCGAGAAAACGAATGGGCAGGGTTTTCCCACCTGGGCTGGCCGTGTTTGCTGGGTCCACAGAAAACAGCGTTGCAAGGGAGCGGCGTGGGGACACTTGGTCCCGAGCGGGGTATGGAAGACGGCAAAGGGCTGGTAACAGCCACGGGCTCGGTTAGAAGCAAGAGGGTTGTGTCCTGGGGATGTCCAGACGTGCTGGGGGAGTTAACCAGCTCCTCCGCCACCAGCAGCGTTCCGAAGGGGCGCGGGTCTGGGGCTCGCGGCAGCAGCCTGCTCCTCGCCTGCTTCCTGTCAAGGGCATCCTATGGCCCGTAGCATGTTTCCATAACGTTCCTGTTCGATTGGAGGGAGAAAAGCAGGCGAGGATTTCGGAAATCGGGTGTGACGTCCTCGGGAAACTGCCACATCTTCTCTGTGTCTGTTGCTCTGTGATCTTTGCTTGGAATGCTTCCGAGAGTAACTTGAAAGAGACGCATGGGCTCGATTTATTGCAAGCGCGAGTGGTTACTGCTCTGAAGGACTGCTTGGAGAGAGGGGACGGTAGAGAAGATCTCTGCTAGCCACATGTTTGGGTAGACCTCCTGCCTCATTTTGCTTGAGCTAATGGGGAGACAGGCATTGTGGCATGGCAACAAAGAAAACCCTCTGCCTGCTCTGAAGTTATTAGGTACTCTCACATATTCAAAAAAAAGTCATTACAACTACATAAAACATTTGGCTTTAAATATATTTTGCTAACTAAACCAGCTCATATCCTGCAAAACACACCACCAGCAGCTCCTTAGCCCTTCGGTTGACCAGATGCCCTTGACACAATGCGGAGCAGCCTTGGGGCCACTCTGAATTGTGGCTTTGCTGAAGATCCTTTTAAATAGCTGGAAAAAACACTAGCTTGTTGGATGCTCCAGACCCAGCAGCGTCCTGCAGGTGTGGTGGGAGACGGGGCTTTCCCCTCCCTCGTGCCCCTGGCAGGAGCAATGCCACCCCCCCATCCCCACAGCACCAGCGCCATGGGGGAAGGGTGACTGCAAAATGCCCTCGCTCCCTCCTCGCAGCTCCCATCCCACGTCCGATACCGAGATTGATTTCAGCCAGAAACATCCCATATAGCTGCCACGCCTGTGCTTTAGTTAGGGTTTGATACTACGGCTCTTTTCTAGAGGTGATGTAGTTTGTTCACTGGATTTTACAGTTTCCTTCTTGTAGACTTTAATCAGATGTGTAGAAAAATATGCTGCTGCTGAGCAGTTGTGATTTACTGTCCTTTTTGTTTTGGTGTCGGGTGAATTTTTTGTTTGGCTGGGTTGGTTTTTTTTAAGGGGAGATTTTTTCTGCTCTTTCTGCATCTCAGACTTTACCATCTTTGTGTTACTGGACTGGCATAAAGGGTGGAGGGATCTTTGGATGTAAGTTTAAAATGTGTGTATAAAATGTATTTATTATCTTAGCTTTTACCAAAAGAGATTTAAGATTTCCGGCATGAAACTTTCAAATATGGACTTGCCTTAAGCAGTTAGCTTTACGATGTGTAGATCAGAATAAAAACTTATTTGCCTTAGGGAGAATTTGAGACAAGATCAAATCAGACAGTACTTCTCTCTGATTTGTGTCGGAGAAAACCACAGTACAGAATAAATATGTCTTTTCCAGGAGTAACATACTGCATGTGTAATGAAAGGCTGCATTTAATTTGCTGGACATATATAAACAACTTGCAAAGCTGCCCAGCTAATCCGTCTTTCTTCCCACAATAGGCATTTGGAAATCCCTCTGGACTGGGGTTTACTGTCCACCCAGCCAAAGGAAGTTGAGAGGTGCTGCAGGTAGCTTAGCAGTGGCTAAAGCTGTGCTGAAGTGATCCGGAGAGATGGGAGCGTACCAATACGCCCGAGATGCTGCTTGACACCAGCAAGCTTTAAAAAACAGCTGGAAATCTGATATACGTATACAATATTTAAAAAACTGTGCATGCAAACAACTCCATGGGCTTGGATCCAACATCCATTGCTGTGAAATGCAGTGGGAGAAGGCTGGGAGAAAAGAGGAAGGGCGTTTGCAAATAGTGACACGGGTGTGTGTTGCTCCTGTCACGCAAGCAGGTGTGGCCAGTTGCTGACCACGGGCTGGGCAGCTGATGTGTCATCAACAGCACGAAGGTACCACGGCATTCCAGCCCCTGGACTACAGCCAGCCCAATCGTTAGCACCCTCTGGATACAGCTCAATGCTTCTTCAGAGTTGTCCTGCAAACACCTATTACCAGGGGTTTTTTGCTGCTCTAAGAGGGTCGAGAGGGTTGGGCCTGTCAGTCTGTGAGGGCTGGGGCGCCTGTGCGGGGCGAGGCGCTCCCGTCGGCGCTGCAGGCGGATCAGAAGCTGCACCTACCCGAAAACTTTGATTTCGATGGCGTTCTTCGGTGTGGGTTTGGAGACGAAGGGAAAACAAACCCATCTTGGGCTTCCCCCATTTATTCAGCCTGACCAGGTACCACGACAGTCACGGGGAGATCTGCTTTGCAGATAGTTACAGAAATAACCTCTTTTCCCAGCGCGACTATAGCAACAGGCAAATGTCTCCAAAACTGAAGTCTGTGACGGTGACAGTAGCTGGATCCTAGAACCTGAGCAGAGGGTTGGCAGCCGGGAACGTAAGCTTTGACTGCGTACTCTGACCCTTTCCCAGTGAAACTGGGTATCGTGCCGCAGGTCTCGCGGGGATTAGCTTGGCGTCTGCGCAGGACTTCGCGTTTCCACTGCTGAATGGTTTTTACCATTATTTGTACTCTCTTCTGCATGAAATACTTTGTTGACTATGTAGTACCTTGAATTATGTTTATATGGGATACGGAAGGATACGCAAGCAGGGTGACTGTGCTGGCGGGAACCTGGAGCCACAGCACTCCTACACCAACCCATCTGGTCTGTGTACGGGGCATACGCCTGGGCTGCGAATCTGCTTAAAATCACGGGATGGTTTGGGGTTGGAAGGGACCTTAAAGACCAACCAGTTCCAACCCCCCTGCCATGGGCAGGGACACCTTCCACTAGACCAGGTTGCTCCAAGCCTCATCCAGCCTGGCCTTGGACACTTCCAGGGATGGGGCATCCACAGCTTCTCTGGGCAACCTGTCCCAGTGCCTCCCCACCCTCTCCAGGAAGAATTTCTTCCTGATATCCAATCTAAACCTCCCCACTTTCAATTTAAACCCCTTACCCCTTGTCCTGTCACTACAGACCCTTGTAAAAAGTCCCCCCAGCTTCCTTGTAGCCCCTTCAGGCACTGGAAGGTGCTATAAGGTCTCCCCGGAGCCTTCTCTTCTCCAGGCTGAACAAGCCCAACTCTCCCAGCCTGTCCCCAGAGCAGAGGGGCTCGTTTTTTGTCCTAATTCTTCCAATGATGTTATGTACTTAACACTGATACTGCATATTTGGGGGAAATACGGACGGTTCAAGGAGGTGTGGGCATATAAAGTGTAACGTATCTCAGGCATAAAGTCTGAACTTCAAGAATCTCTTGTGTGAGTTTTTAATAGGGCATATTTCACTGACAAAAACATCCCAAAATTAGATCCACTGAGAGCCCTGCTTAATTCTTTGGGTTGGTTTGTTTTGTTGTTTTCTCCACAGCTGTACAAAGCTATGGGTTTAGTTGTATTTTAATTATATGTTACAGATATGGGACAAACCTGAACGGGTCCAGGTCTAATCGTATTTACAAATGTTTGTAAATAACAATAATTACTTCCTATCTGTGTGCAAGGTGTTATTTGTGAGGTTAGGTATGAGCTCAAAACAGCAATCCGTTCTGGAATATCTTTTAATAAACAGAAATGTGACTACAAGTTTTTAGAAAAGCACAGAATAAAAGCAGAAAATATCCCTCCCCTATTAACCGGTGGTATAAATCCCAAGCTGTCTTGTTTAAAAGTCATAAATTGCAATCTTCACTACATTGTTGGATGGAAAACATCACAGTGAAAGCACAGTACTGCTGGTGTCTTAGCTATTAACCTTTCCTCATCCTTTCCCCTTGGAGAAAAACGTTTCACTGTTTACTAAAGAGGAACGGATTCAAACAGCGCTGCGCTAGGTCGTGACCAAATCCTAATTTACTTTTAGCTGATTCTTCAGCTGAGGTATCTGTTGGCTGTCAGTGAGGAGTAGAATCCAGGGAAGTGTTTGCATGGTCAGGGCCTCAACTTAACCTTGGGTATTTCTGTGCCAGCTAACTTGGTTCCACAGTTATTTAACTCTGTAGTTGCCGCTCTAGTGTTTTAGCCTGCTAGGAAGAGACAAGGATTTCAGTGACTTTCAGGGTACAGTTTGAAAATAAACGTTGGACCAGAACATATCTGGGGGTGGAGGTGTGGTGGTTCTGTCAGGCTCTCTGTGCGGGTGAGGGGGCGTCTCGTTAACTCGGCACCCACAAGGACAGTGAAAAATAAACTTGGTGGATGTGCTGTTGGGTATAAACCCAAGTATTTTAAAACTCTTTCAATCTGGAATCTGAATACAGGGAAAACCCCACTACTTCGGCTGCAGTGATTTTTACAGGGCGCACTCGCTATCCAGAAGGCAGCCTGCAGGAGAAGATCCCGCAGACCGCATCCGCCCAAGGCGCAATCTTGCCTCTGGTCTGACAAAACTGGATCTGCGCTCCGTCGCCGCTTCTCTGTCGGGTGCGGAGTCAACCACCGCCTCTTCCGCTCTGGGATTTCTGGCTGCGAGGCGGCGGCAGCATTCCTCTTCCTGACTGTGTTCGGAAGTCTGTCTGCCCCGCGGATCCTCCTTCCATCTGTGCCCAGCATCCGAGGGGGTTTCTGACCCTATCTGCCACCGCTGCACAGACATCCTCTTCTGTGCCTAGCGCAGAGGCAAAGCGACAGGACGCGTTCTCTGGACGCTGCCTGGCTTCCCAGCGTGCGCTGCTCTCAGGAACGCAGCAGAAGTGGTCTGCGGCCCTGACAGGTGCCACGGGGCAGGGAGATCTGCAGAATGCAGCGTCTCCTGAACCGGGTCTTGTAGTCAAGCGGAGTTCCACCAAGAAAGGTGTGTTTGTAGAAATAACTCCCCAGCAGCGGCTGCTTGTTTTGGTAAGGAACTGTAGTTACGACTGAGGCAATACAGAACGCTGCTCTGAAAAGAGAGGAAGTGTTGTTCGTAGCAAATCTTTAGTAATAAAGCTCTTTTTAAATGCTGCTTCTAGGCTTTCTAGGGAAGGCAGGTGGATTTGTGGAGGGAAGGTAAGGCGTTGTGTTACCCGGTCAGCCCAGTAAAATGATAATCTTTCTGGCCATTTTTCACACTGATTTTAAAAAGCAAATAAAGTGGCAGAGGTAGCAATGCATTTTATGGATTCAGAGACCAGGGCGCAGATAAAATTGGTCTGAACAACAGGTTTCCTAGCTTATGGAACTCAAAAATATATTTGTGGTGTTAGTTCCTCAAGAGAAAACAAATTTTTAATGGCGGGGGTCTTTTTGAGGTTAGACAATCCAGGTTTTGCTCGTTCTAGTTAGAAGAAAGCTCACTCCCTGTTCAGGACCCTCTTCCTGAGGAGCCGGAGCCGTGACATGACCACATCCCAGTCTGCGTAGGCACCTTCCAGGTGACGAGTGACTTCGGATCCCGACTCGTAGCTCTGGCGGCCGTGAAGCACGCGCCAGTTATCAAACGTCACGATGTCTCCTACAAAGAGATCGCACAACGTTTAGCACTGGGTATGGTACGCTTGATTCCTTCAGATAACGTGGAGGTAGGCTGGTATCAACAACCAGGGAGCAGTAATTTCGAGGAGCTCTGTTGGAGGTCCACAGAAACCACACAGTAATTCTAATTTATCCGAGCAGAGAGGGCAGGTCCCTTTCAACCTCTGCTTCTTTCTTTCTATAACCAGGAGTTAAAAAGCAGTGTGGTAGGGGGGAGTCCGTGCTGAGAAAAGCAGGCCTTGAGGGGGATCCATGGGAAGGATAAAAAGGGTGGCAGCTACTCGGATGATTTTCATTTGAGCAGTCTGGTGACTATTTGTATTACGCGCATCCTGCATCACGATCCCCGTTCAGAGAATGTTACGAGAGCAAAGTCAAGCCACTGAAAGTTAGGAAATCACATAATTAAGACTAGCCTGGCATTTTAATTTTTCTCTCTTGTGTGCCACTGTTATGATAAATCTCTAATTAAATCATCTTACAGCCTTTTCTTCCTTCTCCCTCTCCCCTCTACCACCATTTTGGTGCGTTAATTGATGGGATGGATGGGACTCGTGCAGTGTCAGGTACTTTGGTTTGCCATTTATTACCTGATCTCATAAATTGTTGTACTGCATGCTCCCACTAGAGATTAATTTCCTCACAGGCATTTTAAAGACACTAGCATCGCAGTACATGAGGCAAGGAGCTACACTAATGAATTTACTTTTGTAACATCTCTCGAGAGATGAGGGACTATTCACAGCTTTACTTTACAGCCGGGGAACGAAGAACAGCGATTAAGGCCAAAGTACTTAAATACATGCACGGACTGACTTTTGAAGAGCAAAGGGCATTTTTGCAGCATGTTTCATATTCAAGACGCAGCCCTGTCCAACTCCAGCTGAAGTTTAGAGTGCCCAGTGGTTCTGTAGATCTGCCCCCGGATGCCTTGCAGAGGCCGCCCAGAGAAAGCGGCGCAGCAGCAGCGGCCTTCGGGAATTCATCCGGCACTGCACTGGCATTCAGCGTCCAAGGAACGCTAACTGAATTCCTCATAGCGCCGTGCGCCTTATCACCCGTATCATCTTCTGGGTGCTCTGCAACTCCTGCAGCCACCAGGCAGGTGCCCCGTGAGCGAATGGAAGTGTCGTAAGGACACAGACGTCACTTGGCCTGACGTCCGTACTCTGCATCGCGTGAGGCAGAGGAAGAAAAACGGGATCGTTTATCATTTAATGAACAGAAGCTGCAGTCTTACACGTGCTACTTCCCATCTGTGGTGCTCTTGGTAGGACAGGTTACTACTTCCTACAGGGTATGGGGTTGTGATGCAGTGTAAAGATCCACTGGACTAATCAGTGCATCAGACTGTTCTCCCCCATCCCTCTTTCTTTTTCCCTTATAGTGTAACAATGGCTAAAGAAATCCAAGATGAATGTAAGGATGCGGTATGAAATAAAACAGGTGATGGAAGGACTGACATTTCCTCTCAATACCAGTGCTAACAATGCTTAAGGGTTCTGGCTGTTTGGGAAAACATGTGAAAAATCATTGTGAGGAGAAGGAACTTACTGACCTGGTTTCAGCTTGTAAGTAAACTTGTGTTCTGCGCTGTTTAACAAATCATCAAATTCCTTTAGCGCTGCATAAAACGGCCTCACTTTTTCAGCTGGTATGTCAAACACTGTGTCTCTTGTTGCATTATTATAATTGATGCGAACTGCCTGGCCTCTGGAATCCACACTATGAAACAGAAAAGGAAAGGAAAAGGAATGTGTTGTGTTGTTACTGAAACGTTTTAAGGTGGTTAAGCAGCGGCTGAACTCTCCTGCTGGCATTTCAGTATGTTTCTATAGTGAAATTCAGATTGTTACCGGGTTGGATTTTGATAATTAAACCTAACTAGATTGTTATTGGGTTGGATTTTGATAATTAAGCCTGACTAGGAAAAGGGATAATCAGGAGAAAGTGCAGACGCTTGATTCCTTTGAAACATTTCTGTTCTATACACTTCAATTGTATAAAATATATAGAATTGTAAACTCAGAAGAGATGATGATAATTTGCATTTGATGCTTTTATAATACATAGTTCTTAATCTAAATGCTTCAAATTCTGACCTGTCTTTGGCACGATGCAGCTGCACATCAGCTGGAATTTAGTGACAGACCCAGCTGCTGTTAACCTGCGCCGTAACCGAGGAGCTGCTCCCGTTACCACCACTTCTTGCTGGTGTGTGGCAAAACCAAATAAGGAAAACTATGCTGTGGTGGTACGAAGCAAAAAGCAAGTAACACACTGGCAAAAAAAAAACAAAAAAACAAAAAACCCCAACCAAAAAACCCAAAATAACTGAGACCCGGTTAAACCAGCGCTCCCCAGCAGGTGGCAGGAGCAGACCTTCTCCTACCACCATACAACCCACCGTACAATAGGGATGTTGTTTTCTGATGTTGCTGGAACCACTCACTCTATGATCCTTTGTTTACACTGCACAGCAAAATCACAGTAGTCCACCCCAACATCTGTATAGTCTACAGCAGTGGAGGAGAGGATCTGATACGCCTGAGGATTCTGTTTCTTCAGCTTGTTGGATACGTGAAATCCATCCACAGCTTCACTTTCACCTCCTGTGGCTGTTTGCTTTATACAGTGGAGAAACTGAACCTGGAATGAATTAACATCTCATTACAGCAAGAATCAGCTTGCATATTTAACAGTTCATTAGCATCAGTCCCCTCCTATCTGTGGTACTGTTTTTAGGTTTGAGTTTGGGGTTATTTTTTATTTTCAGAAAAAGCCCGAGTTCCCATTGCTGCAGCGCTCTGCCACCACCATCACACAGGCAGAAAATGGAAGTAGCATGTTCATAAATCCATCCCATTTGGGATATCTTCTAAAGCTTTCTACCTGGTCAGCTGCAAACCTCTGGTCTTGCTTCTTCCCTCTGCGTCCCTCTTTGCAGCCGTCACAGGATTTTAAATGTGCTGCAGTCTTGTCTCTACAAGGAGGGTCAGTCTTCTCGTGCAGAAACCAACCCTGCTGTGAACGATCTGCTCACAGAGGGGAAAAGGTGGCTGTCGTAGAAGATAACAGGCCCGGTGTCCCTGTGCTAAAGTAGGATTAAGACAGTTTCATTTCCCTTCACAGTGGAATTGCCAAGGCGTAAGAAGGAGCAGCGAGCCCAACCTGGGCTCGTGGTTGCCCCGGCGTAAATCTGAGCTGCTGACACGGGCAGTAAAGCTCCCCGTGGCCTTAGAGAGCCCAGCATCACCCTCCATCTCAGCCAGACTACACCAAACCCGCCATACCAATGCTAACAGCCTTCATTTTTCCCTTCCACGTGTGGTGAATTATTCCTGCGACCACTAGGAGGAAAAACCAGAAAAACCCAGGAGGAGAAACAGGAGCAGAGAACAAGGTTTGTCCCAAAACCTCCTCACCAGCTGGACCCACAGACCTTAATGATGGGGCTGAAGGGGAAAACGGAAATGTATTAACGGAGGCCTATTCCATCCTTACTCTACATTCATGAACAACATCTAAATGATTCTAACAGGTTACGTTAGTGTGAAATACCTGTGGAGAAATCACATTCTTTTTTGTTTAATTACAGAAACAACTGACACCAATTACTCCACAGCATGAGAAAGGGAAGTTGTAGGTACGAAGCTTACGGATGCGAACTCTCCCAGGGTTATCTTTGTTCCATTGTACCTGTTCTGACTTCCCTGCTTTTCAGTTTCCTACTACTTTTCATTTCCCTAGTGATGTAGGCTTTGATATGACGGACTAGGTGAAAATATATTTTCTGTGGTGGTTGTCCAGCTTTACAAAATACCCCTTTTTTGTCTAATTATGAAAGGGCAGATGAGGGTGTAATTTCAATCAATTTATGGAAAACAATATAACACCTTAATCATACCTCTAGTAAGTTCTCTTCCATGGGTGAACAGACGTGTCCTAAGATGTCACAACTTGACTGCAGCATATAGATACCCAGCTGCTTTGAAATTTGGAGACCTTAGAGCACCTTTCAGTACGTGAAGGGGGCTACAAGGAAGCTGGGGGGGACTTTTTACAAGGGCCTGTAGTGACAGGACAAGGGGGAACGGGGTTAAATTGAAAGTGGGGAGGTTTAGATTGGATATCGGGAAGAAGTTCTTCCCGGAGAGGGTGGGGAGGCACTGGGACAGGTTGCCCAGAGAAGCTGTGGATGCCCTATCCCTGGAAGTGTCCAAGGCCAGGCTGGATGAGGCTTGGAGCAACCTGGTCTAGTGGAAGGTGTCCCTGCCCATGGCAGGGGGGTTGGAACTGGATGATCTTTAAGGTCCCTTCCAACCCAAACCATTCCGTGATTCTATGATACGCTGAAAGCAGCATCAAAAGCACTTACAGGACCATAATGCTTTCTATATGGCAATGTTCTCAATACCTTGTGACTTTCCATTTAAAAATTATGGCATACATAATGGACTTGTTATGCAGAACTTCCATCATAATGCATATATTGCATACCCATGTGTATATAGATTGCTTTATGCAGATTAGTATGTTGCTATTTTTACAGTGCTCTTTTGAGGCAAAATTCAGAGTTATTGGGTGCTAACGGTATTTCACACTATAGGAACACTTTCCCTTCCCCATTTGTGTTGTGAACAAGCCAGCAGATTCACCTTACCCCAGGTGGATGCTGTAGAACAGGGTAATCCGTGTGGAAGCATAGTTTCCCTGTCGTATAAGCCACATTGTTAGCATCTGCTTTGTCTTGCACTTGCCAAGTTGGCCTTTACGATGACAGGAAAAAGAGAAAACAAGTTAAAACAGCCAGCCAGTGTGCCAGACAGTACACCCTGAAACATGAAATCACAGCACAAAAGAGCTGTTCCATCTTTGAACATGAAAATATTGTAAAATTGTACGGAAATAATGAATTAGTAGGGTCCCGTCACCCCAGAAAAGAAGGCTTACTTCAGCAGTCCTGGATTCGAGCTGGAAACTTAAGCGTGCCAAGAGACATCCCTCCCCCAGGTAGTACCTGGAGGAATGATGGCTTTCCAAGGGCGGTACTCAGCTGAATGCAGCCATCAGCTGGAGACGCTACCCGAGGGGTATCTGCTGGGATAAACCATCACCCTACTACTGAGGCTTCAGAAACAAGACAGTGGAAGTCGGCCCATTTCTTTTTATCAACCTTCCCTTTTTCCCTGCCCGGTGGAGCACATTATCAATGAAACAGGAAATTGTTAAGGGCTACGTAACTTTCCCCCAAACTCATTTTTAAAGCTTTGTGATCATAGAGTATCCTTTGCATTGGAATCTTCCCTGCAACTTGAAGACTTGCTGCTATGGGAAAATGGCTTGAGGAAAGGCTTGGTAACTTCTTCCCTTCCTCTGACGCTCCTTCTGAGAGCCACCACCAATTATTTTATTACATTGTTCTCCAATTTCAAGACAGAAACTTTCAGTCAGAAAGTAGAGCAACAACTGCAGGGCAAAACCACGTCTTGGTTCTGGGAGGAAGACACGCATACATCACGCTGCAGCACGATTAGAATCTGTTTCCAGTGACGTGCCACGCTGGAGAGTTTAACACCGAGAGCCACGCGCGTTGCTCGTGCAGAGCCCACGACTGAAGACGGTCCTCAGCAGGTGCGTGCTACAGATCCCGACACCCGTCTGGAGAAGTGTAAGTCACTGGGCGCAGTCCATGAAATCACAGGAGCATAAGTGCTTTAGAGGAAAATATGAAACCCACTTTCTTCCGTGAAATACTGTAGACCAAATAGTTATGTTCCAGATGCCGTGTGTCTAGCATTACTTCTTGATAACAGTTTAAAAAAGAAATCATAGAATCATAGAATCACAGAATGGTTTGGGTTGGAAGGGACCTTAAAGATCATCCAGTTCCACCCCCCCTGCCATGGGCAGGGACACCTTCCACTAGACCAGGTTGCTCCAAGCCTCATCCAGTCTGGCCTTGAAGACATCCAGGGAGGGGGCATCCACAACATCTCTGGGCAACCTGTTCCCGTGCCTCACCACCCTCTCTGTGAAGAATTTCTTCCTGACATCTAATCTAACCCTCCCTGATTTCAATTTGTACCCATTACCCCTTGTCCTGACACTACAGGCCCTTGTAAAAAGTCCTCTCCCAGCACCCTTGTAGGCCCCCTTCAGATACTGGAAAGCTGCAATGAGGTCTCCTCGGAGCCTCCTCTTCTCCAGGCTGAACAAGCCCAGTTCTCGCAGCCTTTCGTCATAGGAGAGGCTGCAGACTGATTTGATTTATATATAGCACGCAAACAATTATCTTCTAGGAGCAGTATTCAGTATAAAAACAAAGCAAAATGCTAAAACTAAGTTTCTGAAATTGCCAGGGGGAACCACCCCAGCCACCCACACCCCCCGAATATTTTTAAATGTGTTTAACTGCCTGGAAGAAATTATTCTGGCGTCAGTACTCAAGTATGAAACTTTCAACCACCCTGCTGTAGTTCCCAGTTTTACAGCCAAAAAATAGCCCAATATATCATCCTGGTCGTTAGTGTTGAAGGTAGCTAGGTTCACTGTATCTTTAATTTTCAAGGCTCCAGTGTCACCTGATGGTTCTAAAACAATTTAGCACATTTTAATAGTCTCATTTATAAGCAATATGTACAATTGCTGGAGTGGCAGTACTTAATAAAATCATGGGAAGGTTTTGCAAAAGCAGTCAGTGCTTTCATGCTGTTACACTTCCGAGGGGAGCTGGTCATGGGGAGCTCTCCTTCCACACAAGGAGCTGCAGTCAAAGCTCAAGTTACTGACTTGAAGTCAGTGATGCTGAGAGGGAGCTCAGTGCTGAGTGTGAAAAACAGCAACCTCACTTTGTCAAAATCTCAGCTGAGCTGAAGTACCAACTCAGCCATGGGGAGAGCACAATGTGGGTCATGTCAGAGGACTCCTGGCCCTGAGGGAGAGCAAAGGGGGGTGGAATGGTTGATGGTTTAGTGATGAGGGGCAGATCTCAACATCATTTGCTCAGGCTGTTTGACAGAGGAGGAAATTCAGCACCAGGCAAGTGCAGCAATTTTTTTGCATTAAGTGGCACTGTGGGCTCAGTCTCCCTGAGCAGAAAACTAGCCTGTCACACCCTCAGTCTTGCAAAGCTGCTGTGCTAGGAACTGAAGCCACGCCTGAATTGAATCATCTGGTCTTGCACTTCATTAAAATCTGCCTCATTCGGAAGAGGTTTGGGACCCGTGTTCTCCTCTTGCAGCTGAAGCCCTCTGGGAGGTGCAGAGGGTTTGGCTATTTCTGTGGGAGGGCTGGGGCCCTGAAGGGAGCCCTTTGTGCCACCCCACGCCCTGGACAAGGCTTCAGAACAGGGGAGGAGCACAAGGTCCAGGGCATGAGAAGTTGGAGAAATGCACTGTGGTATGACCGGAGACCTTGGTAATGGAGTTGTGCCTCTGTAACGTAAAGAAAAAGGGTAATTTATAAGTGTGGAGCCCCTTGATGTTGTTACATGGCTGATACAGAGAATGTTTCCACTTCTTACAGTAATGACATTTTAGGCAGTATTTATCAAACAGACATCTAGACAAGAAAAAAGGCTTTTGTTTTTCCATGTGTCGGGGTTATATTCGTTGCTGTTACATTTCAGTTTAAAATGCATGGCCTTGTTGAGGTAATGTTTTATTTGGCAAGCTTGCCAATCCCAAATTTATCCTTTTATTTATAATATTTGGTAGGCCTTGTATGTGGCTGCTAGTGAAACAGCAAGGGAATTACCCAACGTTATTCTTTTATTACAGTTGTAGAAGCCTCCTCAGAACTGGATGCCAGTAATAAATGAACTTCTGTTTTAGAGGTGAGGACATGAACTGTAAAATGCTGCTCTAAGTCTGTTGTTAAGCCTGAAAACTCATGGAGTTTCTGCTGCTGTCAGAGATGTGCACAAACAACAGGACCAAGCACTACAGTAACTAGAGCTAAAAATGAAACAGGGTAAATGAGAAGAAAAAGATACTATAGGGAAAG
>NW_010236336.1:16175-23345 GCF_000690775.1 Eurypyga helias
ATTTTTAGGCTGGGTTCCAGATATACATGCTAAAAGAATAAGAATTTTTTTCCTATAAAACAGCCCCCCAAATATCCAAAAATAAGCTAAACCCATGAAAGTCTTGTTAAGGACTTCACGTGATGAATGACACTTTCAACAAACGCTGTGATATTAAGTTGTTGGAATACAGTTCTATATAACTCTTTTCTGATGTATTTAGCAGGTTACCACTTCATACACATCTGTATTAAAACATTTGTAACTAGTTTTGTGACTTCGTTTCTTAAAAACACGTTATGGATAATTTCTTAAAACACCACATGTAACAATACAAAGTTTATGCATGATCCTGCTTATATTTTCTAGTATTTTAGGATTGCTTCCCTCTTTTTTTTTTTTTTTTCGAGCAGAGCACTTAAAGAAATAACATGGTCTCAAGAGTCATTTAAAAAAAAGTCCTTTCAAGGCAGTAATCATGAACATCACCAGTATGGCGATGAGAGCAGCTCCGTATTTCCGAGGATGTCAGGCTGCAACGTGGGAGCCCCCACGTGTGCCCGGGGGGAAGGAGAGTTGGTTAACAGCTGAGCAGCAGAACTGAGCAGAACCCTCTTGAAAAGAAACCCTTTGTTACCTGAAGTCCAGACTAGTCTGCAAAACTGGTCTTTGGACGTCAGGCTCTCTTTGACCTTATGCTCTTCAGAATTTAATACTGCAAATTCAATCTAGTTGTACATAGAAAAATAGTGAGCAACTGTCAAATTACCCAGCATAAATCTGACTGTGGTGGCTCAGTTTGGATGATGTAAACCAGACTTCGAGACTTTCAAATACTACAGCTCTGTTTAAAAGCAAGAAAAAAAAAAAAAAACAAACCTCAACTAAACGAAATATTCTAAGTATGTTTCCTTTTAAATCCAGAATTTGTAGTCAATTGGAAAAATTTCCCTAACACTGAAACCTTCTTTCTGCAACCCAACACATGAATTAGCAAATAGGTTTCGGAAAAGCAAGGAGACTTGCAGCTTTTTTTGTGCCTTTGTTGCAAACCCCAATCCTTAAGGAAAAAAAGTAAGATTTACTCAACACCAATAGTAAATCTGCGAATTAGCAAATAGGTTTTGGAAAAGCAAGGAGACTTGCAGTTTTTTATTGTGCCTTTGTTGCGAACCCCAATCCTTAAGGAAAAAGTAAGGTTTACTCAACACCAATAGTAAATCTGATTTAAACAGTGAGGGGAGCTCTAACCATTGCTTGCTCAAATGGCCTGGACCAAGGTCACGTTTCAGTCTTGACCTTGTATGGAACATTAATGGGTGGGAGGTTCTTTGTAGGATGTATTAACACATATATACACACACACACCACATATGGATGTATTTTCTATGTATTTATCTCAGACTCAGAACTCATCCTGACAAATTACTTCTATTGAAACCATCTTTAAAGAGAATAGACATTAATTAAAGCCAGCTCTAAACAAGTTGAAGCATGTATTAATCATGACTGTTTATAATGGTATTAGGGAGGAGTCAGTGAGGGGCAAGACCAACTGTAATTGGGAAAAAAACCACATTCTGCTGACACAACTGATAAACTGGTAAATCTCCCTAGGCCAGTCTGAATCTCTTGTTAGATAAACTTAGACAAGGAAAGTATATCCTAACAGTTAATGCACATTTATACTCTCAAAGAGCAGACTTCTCACAAGCAATGCACATTTATACAGCAAGTGACTTCTCAGTCTCTCTCAAAGAGCAGACTTCTCACAAGCTGGATGTTGCAGACAGCTGGCAATAGTTTTTACCAGCAAGGCTGATGGAGAGTTGAGGCAGAGCACCAGGCAGAACGGCAAATTTTTTTAACCTTACAATGCTGCTAAGTCAAATACCTAAAACTTTTGAATGCCTTAGTGAAAAACATGTTGCAGGGCTCAGCAAATGGACAGTGAAACACAGTGGGCTGCTATGTCAAGAACATCAGCCTAGAAGTTTTAAAGATCGATATTACAGTTTTACGATCTGGGAACAACTTCTAGATCCAGTTCCACATTCTTGAAACTTTGGAAAGCGACTAAAGGTTCTGTTGTAACCCAAGCACAACTCCGTGGTGTATGCTGAAGGGGTTGTATGGGATTTTTCTGTTGTCGTTGCTTAGATTTGGGGGTGTGTGTGTGTGTTACCTCTTCCTTGAGGCTTTTTGAACATACAGTTTTTTTTAGTGGTATGGTTTAATGAAGAACCAACATTTTTTGTTATCTGAGGCTTGCTGTATTAATTCCTAAATCAAAATGCTTGTGCAGCTGCTGGGATACAGACAGAATGAATGTTTTATCCTTCAGATACCGAGGAAAGCTGAGAGACACCCACAGATATGATCAGGATTGGATATCCCAAAGAGTCTCCTTGTATCTGTTATTTCAAAACAGAAATAGAAAGCAGTAGTATTTTTGTAACGCTGCAAGTTTTAAACTGAGACCATAGCAGACTGACAAACATAGAAGTCCTTGACATGAGGAGTGCTGTTAACGGTAGAAACCATTTCATAGCGCCGGATGAGGTTTCCGAGTCGAGCAGGAGGTTCTGCTCCCATTTATTTCAGTAGGATTAACCTGACTGAATCCCAGTTAACTCTGAAAACCACTTTACCTGCTGGCACAGTAAGCAGAAAGAGGAAACTGCACCTCAATGAAAGTACATTATCCTGACTACCGCAGTACATTTACACATTACTCCCTTTAAAGATTAACAAATATTTGTCATGGCTGCTGGAACTGACAAAAAACCCTCATAGTATTCCTGCTATTTTAAAGCAGTTATTCTCTCCGTCTCTTCTTTTTGGAAGACAGTAGAAAAAAAGGAGGGTTTAAAATGCCATTCTCACAGGCTGTTCTACGTGCTCTAAGTTCACTGTCTGCCAATCTAGATTTCTTCAGCCAGCTTCCCTGGTTTGAAGCTTGGGGGGGTAATTGTGAGCCAACAGGTTGACTTTCAACATAAAGAAAACAAAAGTGAAGGACACAGATTGGGTCAGAAGCAACTTATACGCTGCCAGAAGTTGCTCATGTATCAGAGTAGCTACTGCTCTGCCTCTTGGAAACCGCTCACTAACCCTAAAAGCCGGCAGCATCAATGACATCTTTTTCCATACCTGACGATGGAATGATCCTTGGTAAATGAAGATGTAACACAAAGTTTTAGCAAGTGTCATAGCTTGAAGGTGGCACCTTTTGTTCACCTTCACCTCACAATTAACATGCTGAGTTAAAGCATTTTTCCTGGTATCACAGTGCTGCTTTCACCGCCCTCACCCGCGCTGCGTATGGCTGCAGGGCCCATACGTGCCTTCACACAGGAGCGTGAAGGGGCAGAAAATCCTTCCTTCCGACTTGCAGCCTTGTGGTCTTTCTGGCCAAGGTTGAATTTTTTTCTCCACTTTTATTTATTTTGGCTTTTTTTTTTTTTTTTTAAAAGATAAAGGAAGGGACACTGGTTCTTGACCACTAGAGGTAATTCTAGGGAGCTGCCCAAGTGAAGGAGAACTCTTGCCATAATTTTTATCATCTTTTAATCTATTATGGGAGAGAAGGGGATCTTTTCAGATGGGAAACCCTGAAGATTCAGGCACCAAGAAGCCACAATTATGTTTAAACATTCCTTTCTATTTTCCCCATTTTTTTTAATAATAAGCACACATCAAATTGGGTTTTTTATACATGTTGTAAAAAATCATACCAACAGCTGGGGGTGAGGGTAACATATTAGCTAATAACACTGCTCCTTCCTTAGCCAGATGGAGGTCACTGACTCAACTCAGCATGATAGGAGCTACCATCCTCACTTGTTTACTTACCTAATAGGTGCTTGAGGAGGTAGAGGTTCATTTTACCACCTCTTGGCATCAAAAGGGTGGTTTACAAGTTGCTGCTGGCACGCCTGCAGGCTGAGCTCTTACTTTTACCAAAAAAGCAGTCTTAAAAAAAAAAACAAAACCGCTCGGTGGGACTGGTTGTGGCTTTTCAGAGCAGAATGGAAAGTGGGTGCTCCACCCACCTTCTCGGTGACACGAGACAAAAATCACATCGTTTCAGTCCTACCTATTTCCATGGCTCGAAGTCAGGCTATGAAAAAGTTTCGGTACTGATAACTTGCTCTGTTTAGGAGCAGATTGGATTAGGGATTTTTACTTTGTTCTATGGGTTAGGTATCTTGTGGTTATCTTTTCTTTGACACAACCTGTTTTCAGGGATTTTTCCTTCTCTCAGCAGTTAAAGTTATTGCTGCTTTTCTTTACATACCTTGCCTGTGACAGTAAAGCAATCCTCTTGTACAGGATGTTAACCAACCCCACAGTTTCTAACGTTCAGAGAAAAACATATTTCACCTGGTTTTAATAAATTAATCCACAAAACAGGTCCAGCAAGCTGAAGTGAAGTACATTAGAGGTGATTAGATAGCTGGCAAAGCAAGGATATTAAACTCACCCATAAAAAGTGAGGCGCAGGAACCCAATCCTGTGGCCAAGTTTAACCAGCTCTCCCTGCCTAGTAGCAGCTCCCGTAAGGAGCACGATTCCTACTTTCTTTAGGGTGCACAGCCACTTGTATGCACTTTCATCATTGTACATGATTTCTTCAAAAGGTATTTTAGGAAGTTGCAGGTCTGAGCCCCAGTACTGGAGTTCTGGAAGGGAAGAAATAGAGAAACAAGCATTTAGCTGTTTTAGCATATCAAAGCTCAGGACATAGAGTACGAAGTTAATGGGATTCCTGTGCATTTGTGAATATTCCCTCAATCCTGCAGTCAACCACCTGAAACTGGGTCCCTGAGTTCACAGGGATAACAAACAATCTTTATGATGAAATTCAGCAAAACATTGCAGTAAAGAAATTGTAACTCAGAAGTTGAATGAAAGACTATTTGAAAGGGATAATTTTTGTTAACAGTACATCAGAAATGTGCATATGTGTTTTTCTGCCTGTACTGGGGAACCACAAGAGTGAAAATCTGAAACTAAGACTGCTTTGAAAGTCTCTTGTCTAGGTTAAAATACCCCTGAGATCTCCCCCAGAGGTATCCTTGTATGGATATGTAATAATGAAAAGGAAGAAGGATCAGGAGAAGACACACACCCATATGGCAGCTTAGAGGCAGAGTAACTACATCAGTTTCTTAAGTGACCAAGCAATTTTCTTTAGTGGATTTGTCTTCATGAAATCAATATCCAGTTATGTTAAATTCTCTAGGATGGTGTCATTCCTTGTTTTTTTCCTCTGCAGATTTTTTGGCGAGCCTTTATCTTACTTCAGGAAGATGCAAAGGAGATCCCAAGATGTTAACAAATCCAAGCACTGCCAGAAGGTAAAGACTGAGTGATGAGCAAGATACAGACTCACAAAGATGAAGAATTTAGAACATGTCTCTCACTGTCTGCGTTTTCAGGACTTTGGATGGCTCATGGCAAATGGTAAGGGAATGTGCCCATGGTCACCCCAGGGTGAGCCAAGCCCCAGGACTCCCCTTAAGAGCTCAGAAATGCAGCCAGGACAGAAGTACAGGCAACCTGTTCCCTCAGCCCAGGCCTCGCCAGCTCCTGCGACACCTGCCGAGGTGTTTGGGCTCTGACCCACGAGAAGACAACAGCTGCTCGGGGCTCCACAACAGCAGATGGCAGCTAATGGAGGAAAGCCAATTAGCCATGGCTGAGGCCAGACCTAAGTGAAGCAAGTCTTGGGAACCGGCGGGGGGAAAGCCTAGCCAGCTGCTCATGGCTAAGGGCATACGTGTCTAGGGTAGGTCTGGGCAACCTTCCCAGGAGGGTTTTTTTTTCCCAACATTTTCCCTCAGGTAAACACAGAGTCCTTCAAGAGGGCTCCAACAGGGAACACTGACCCCTGTGGCTGAAAGCAAGGTAGCCAAAGCAGTGTCCTGTGGCAGAGGAACCGCAGAAACAAGTTAAGCAAGACACCCGCCTTGCCTCCAACGCAGACGCCGGCACGCTAAGACAACGTAGCCAGGGACCGTGTGTAAGCAGTGCGCGGCACGATGTAAGTTCTAATAGCAAAGTCAGCAACTGGCTTTTTATGAAACGGCTAAGAAAAAACATACACTGAGGAAGTAAACACAGAGCAAGAAGATGACAACTGTACGTGTGAAATACAAGAAATTAGTAGAAGTAAAGTGCGAGAGAGCGGCAAATCACACGTACGACAGGTAGAGAAGATAACTGGGGAAGCCAAAGTAACCCCACAGGGTAAAGGGAACATGCTGGGAAGAAAACCTACAAAAGAAGTCCTTGGTTGCAAAAATAAAACCACTCAGTCAAGAGGAAGCAGGCTGTCCCCCGTTCTTTCAAAGGAAGAAGGATAAAACACCAATAAATAATGAGGAAAAAACCCAAGAAGGTGTCTTACTCCAGGTCTGGCTGTCTTCACCAGAAAGTACTCTTCCTCCCTCACCTCAGAAGCTGTAGAAACCACAGCACAACTGCAGACCCCAGCTCTGCTCTTTTATACTCATGGCTAATTTGGGACGAAATTGTTAAGGACTAACAGGTTTTGGGTGTGGTGGTGGTGATTAGGGGTTATCTTCATTGATGTGTACCATTAATAAATGTCAGTCCAGCAGAGCCTTGTTGTGAAGTTTTAAACCGTGTTGCTGTCTTTTTAAACGTACCCCCTAATCTGCCCCTGCTCCACGTGAAGGGACGGACACGCGTACATGGAGACTCGCTGGTACCAGACAGGAAACGCCGAGCGTGAGACCTTTTTCTGCCCCAAATGCAGCAGCAGGCTGCTGTGCCGTGTGGGATGCAGGGAGAGCAGAGCACCTGCGCAGCCCAGCCCAGAGGCGCCGGGGCAAGCAGGACATGGGCAGAACCCAGTGCGACGGGGCACGGTGGTGGCCGCTCTGAGGTCACCCAGCGAGCTCCGCACCAGAATTACCAGTGGAGACAGGAACCCAAAACCTCCAGGGCTGAGTGTGGGAACTGCGCTCGGCCCCTCGGAGACACGTCAACCAACCTAGTGAAGACACCAGAGTCCAGACTAATAAATAGGTAATTGATATGATGATCCATCACAGAAAACAGCGTCAGTACAGGTGAAACAGCTCTGTTTCCAATTAGGCCGTGGGGTTACTTGAGGTCAAACGCCCTCAGGAGACCATGTTGGGGTTACTTGAGGTCAAC